>NC_056732.1:73727167-73782167 GCF_019279795.1 Protopterus annectens | reverse complement strand
CATTTGTCATACCTCTCAACCTCAAGAGCAAGAAATCTGGACAAAGCCATACACAGAAGTGGGACAAAGGCCCACAAATAAGGCCAATTTTAAAATACTGCTCTAATAAACTTAGAAAGATAATAGAATAGGTCTTGCATTAGTATGAATTTTCTGAAGGGTATAAAATCTGAAACTCAAATGTCTGTCATTTTCTAACTTCAGTCTTTAGTGATTTGTCACTAATTTGCCAAAACACACAATTTTATGAAAAATGGACCAAAAATGTGATGCAAAAATATAAAATAGACACACAATACAGCTGGGAACCTGCCAAAGAAGGGACACTTTAATATTAGTACTGCTACCTTGAGCAGCTGACAAAATAAAAGAAGCTACATGCATTTCAACTAAGTAATCTATAACTTTGATTATTACAGTTATTTCTTAATTGTAAACCCTCCATGTTTTCTTCCAAAATTGCTATTTTGCGGAGGGATTATTAGGGGGAAGAGCAACATTTTGAGCCAAAAATAGGGGACAGTTGAGAGGTTGGCTATGCCTAATTCTATAAAGTAATTTATTTGCATGTACCTCTCAACCTGTTAATGCAGTAAATCTGAACAAGGCCAAATATATTGGGGGCACATATAAACAGTACTAAAAATTGCTCTTGTATAAATTGAGACAGTTGATAGAACAGCTCTTACTTTAACATACATTTTTCTGAAGGTTATGAAGTCTGAAACTCAGTGTATCATTATTTAGTGACTTAATTCCTAAATGATTTGCCAGAAAACTACACATTTTATGAAGAACAAACCAAAAATAAGAAGCAAAAATCTATTCATTCTTTGAAAATCTGGACAGTTGGGAGGTATAGTTCAGCTGGGCCTGTCTGAGTTTGCTGCCCTTCCCCCCTGGCCCTGACAAAATCATGGTTGAATGGAGCCTCTGCAGCCATTCCAATGAACCATTACTTGGCTATTTCACTCCATTTACCATAAACACTAATGTGCATACTGCTTTACTTCTATGATGAGTTGGACTTCATTTGAAAGTTTTATTTTGTATTTTACAGCACAAACACTAAGTCATCTGCTAAACAAAGCAATGCAGTCTCTCAATGAAAACTTAGCATTAAAACTTCTCTGCCCTTGAAACTCACATTCATTGAAACAGCATTGAAACCCACATTCAAAGAAAATACATTTTGCCAGTGGCAGACAAAGATTAATTTTGGGCTGTTTCAAATCATAGGCCCCTCGCATATGAAACATACATGTGCTCTTTGATACACCTTCCTCAATGTACTAAAATTATATTCCTTGTACAATACAGTACAGTTGTTAGAGGGTGTTTTAAATTTGTTTTGAACATTTTTCCAGTAAGCAATGAAACAAAACGTATGCACCCATAATGGCAAAACTGCCCAGTTGAGAACATTTATCATAAAAAAGTCTAGTCAGACTTCCACAGTCCACCATTATTAGTAAATATACACAATTCTACAGTCCACCATTATTAGTAAATATGCACAATTCTACAGTCCACCATTATCAGTAAATATGCACAATTCTACAGTCCACCTTTATCAGTAAATATGCACAATTCTACAGTCCATTATCAGTAAATATGCACAATCTCTGAAGTAAAAGTCATCTAAATAATTCCACATTAAAGAAATCTGTAACTAATGAAGAGGTTGCTGCTAGCAATCACCTTTATATTTCATGGTTTCATCGAAAAATAAAGTGTCTGTTGCCCCTCAGGAATAAATTGCCTATATTACATTAAAATATGATAAGCTAGTAATAATATTGCAAGAGGAAATGGATGGCAAACTGATAACAGACTCATAGTTAGTATCTTCACCAAGGAGAACATTCTCAGTACGGCAGCATCCACCCCTTGTGGGAGTAGAACCCACAGCCTTCTGCATCAAAAGCAAGTACACAACCTGTTGTGCTATAGTATTAACAAGGCAAAGCACTAAACTTCTGTTCCCCTGCAGCTCTCAGCTCCTTGTAAAATCTACTCAATACTCAACTGCATCTCAACTTCACAGCACAAGAAAACTGGAAAAAGCCAAAATGTATTTGGCGGGGGGGTCAAAAGCCCAAAAAACAGGGACACATTAAACATTGCTTGTATAATCTTGGAAAGTTGCTAGAATAAAATGTTGTGTTACCACCATACATTTTACTGCTAAAGTCCCTGAGCAAAACAGTCAGAGTAACATACCACTATGCCACATCAGCTGCTTTGTAAAAGAGAGGAAGACTGAAACTTAAATGGCTATCATTTAGTGAATTCAGTTCTCACCATAGCTGTCAACCTCTTAATACAAAACACCTGGACAAACCCAGTAATGAGGGAATACAGCCCTCAAACATATTCAGTGAATTCAGTTCTTGCCATAGCGGTCAACCTTAGCACAAAAACCTGGACGAAGCCAATAATGGGGGAATACAGTCCCAAAAATAGGGACAAATTTAAAATATTCATCTTATAAACTTAGAAAATTGCTAGAAAAAAAAGGTTGTGTTACTATGTATTCTGAAGAACATGAAGTCTGAAATTCAAATGCCTGTCAATTTTACTGCTGACAGAACAAAAACAATTTTCAGCAGAGACCCAGGGATTAATACTGCAGACACGTCTTTGTAAAATGACAGGGCACCAGAGCAAATCCACACAAACACAGGAAGGAGATGCAGACTCCACACAGAAGGCACCTCAGCCAAGAATCAAACCAGAAAACCTATAGCTGTGAGGCAACAATACTACCACTGCACCATCAAATATGCAAGGAATTAAACATTCAGAAACCTGAAGTCTGAAATTCAAATGCCTGTCAATTTTATTTAACATTTGTTAATCAGGACTGTTTGGCTTGGAACAAAAAAAAACAATTCTCAGCAGAGGTCCAGGAAGAAATAATGCAGACATGTCTTTGTAACATGGGAGGACACAAAAGCAAACCCACACAAACACAGGGAGAAGATACAGACCCCCCCACACAGAAAGCACCCTAGCGAAGAACCAAACCCAAGAACCTATAGCTATGAGGCATCAATGCTACCACTGCACCATCAAATTTCAAGCATTTCAATATTTAAAAAACACAGATATTATGAGGAATAGATCAGATCAAATATGAGGCAAAAATCTGCAATTTTTTTACAAATGGTGGTGGGTAGGGAATTCAGGTCTTTAACACCTGTATACAAGGTACAGGGTTCAAGCCTGAGGTATTCCCTACCACACCACCATGAGTCTAATCACCAGTACATCCCACCTGAGGCATTTTCACACACACACGGTCCTGTAGTGAAAGCAACACCACACACACACCTGGTCCTGTAGTAAAAGCAACACCACACACTCGGTCCTGTAGTAAACCACACACACACTCCACTTACCTGGTCCTGTAGTAAATCCCTGTCCATAAAACCACCATACATCCAGTACGTAAATCCCGACGAGACTGCAGCCACCATACATCCAGTAAGGAAATCCCGCACAAATCCGACCCTGCCCGTCGCGAACTCTACTCCAATCCAGATTCTTACCTTGCCCATCGCGAGATCTTCCCCTGCAGCAAACTCCAATCCGATCCTTCCCCTGACTGCCGACATTGCAGTCCGACCCCGACGCGTTTCCCCAGCGAGTTCCCAGGCAGTCTATGCAGTTTAAAACTGCATAGACTTGTGGGAGCGCTCCTGTCCATGATTCTCAATCAGGACTGCCGTGCGCATGCTCCATGCACTAGACTGTCTCAGCAGCAGTGCGCATGCGCGAAGTCCGCGAAATTTAAAATTTTTTTTCGTTTTATTTTTTATTTTATTTGTACTATCAGGTTGAGGGGGCTGCAGACCGGCAGTCCGATAGCACGGGCCACCCCTGATAGTAAGCAGGCACTTTTCAGTGATCTAGCAAACATTCTCAGTTGGCCTGTCCCTTGAAGTCTATTTTAAACATTAAAGTGATACAATCTGTTCTGTTTGATACATGCAGGAGACTCAAACAAGTGCCTTCTAATGGCACAATAACCTCTCAGTAGTAGGTCCATTTCTTAGCACATTACAGGATCAAACCATAAAAGCAAAATGGATAACTGGCTGTACACCAGAATAGTGACCCATAGATTTTTACAAATCTGTTATCAAGCTGTTCCAAGCCACAGATAGGACATAACTTCTGTAGATATACATATATATATATATATATATATATATATATATATATATATATATATATATATATATATATTTCCCCAAAAGGGACATTGTTTCATGTTACAAAAAGCAGAATGTCTTGATGTTGGCCAATCTGTTTACACTATGAATCCTTATATCCCATATCCAGGGATAGGGGCACTATTCCTCCTTAGCTGGGTGCATTAACATTTGGATTCTGCGTTAGGATATTAAGAACCACAGCCACTTCCATGTTATTATTTTCCATCTCAAAGTACTGACTAAAATAATAAAATAATACTGAAACATTTTCAATCTGTGTATCTAAACTTTAGCAATATAATTTCCCTGCTATGATCTAAACATAGCCAACCCTAAGAAAATTTGTTTCCAGTCTATGAGCTGTCCTATTAACTGAATCAGAAGAAAGCCAGGCATGACCTAAACTGACAGCTCTCCAATAGCCATAACAATGCAGCATGTAATGAGCATCATACAATGCTTGAAGTGGCATATGAGTTATATCTGAAATGCATAGCTGTTCCTGCAACAGCCTCACTGCAAGTCAATGGTGAGTCTATGACTGTATCCTTGGATTTATAGTTGATTTAAATTTAAAATTTAACACTGTCCTGTGAATTTGTGTGATAGTATATTGCCTAGTTTAACAATAACTTGTACATTAGTTCAACATTACGGACATACCTCTCAGCCTCTTAGTGCAAGAAATATAGAGAAAACCAAAACTAATGTGGGGACAAAGGCCAAAAATCAGGTACAGATTTTAAATACTGCTCTTACTAACTTTGAAAGCTAATAGAGTAATAGGTGTTGCATTAGCATGCATTTTCTGAAGGATATGAAGTCTGAAACTTAAATGTGTATCATTATTTAATGTATTCAGTCCTCAATGATTTTCCAGAAAACCACACATTTTATAAGTGATAGATTAAAATTAGGCAAAAATCTAGACATTTTCTGAAAATCTGGACAGTTGAGAGATAAAATACATTGTCTGTGGTATATTGTTGCATTATCTCATATTGCTTTCTAAAATATAATGTGCATTGTGTATCAACCATCACTTGTAAATGTGGATTATGTTGTACAATATATTTTGTTTTTAGTTTAATTTGTAACAATATCATGACTAATAAAAATTATTGAGACATATATGCCCTTGCTGTGGTTGTAGCTTAGAAATCTGGCTGTTGGGAACCTGATTTCACAGATTACACTTATGATATTATATAAATCTGTAAGTGCAGCAGAGTGCCAGAATCCCAAGAACATGGTAACAATTTTATGAAATTAGCAAAAAAGTTCCAATGGAGGTTTATGAAAAATCACAGAAGAGATGTTGACCAGAAGGCTCCACCACTGTTGTTTCCATTTCTGAAAGGTTATGAAGTCAGGAGGAGGAAGAGTTTGCCAAATAAGTGGCTACAAAATGACAAGAAAAGCCTGAGATCACAGAGATAGTGAAGGAGATGAGAAAAGGAAATTGTGGACAGAAGAAATGAACATTCCTTACAACAATTATACAGAAACTAAAACAGAAAAAATAGATTATAGATGGAACAGTATCCTTAAGAAGGATGAAGAAGAAGATGGAGTAGATTTTACAGGCTTAAGGGAAGACATGGAGGAAGCAGACAGATCAGAAACTGGGAAAGCAAAAGTGAACATGGGACAGATACAACAGCAGGTAGAGATAAAGGAGGCCTTAAATTAAGGTGCACTTCGGTCAGAATGAGGAAAAAAAATTATGAGAAAAACTACAGTAAGGTAATCAGGTAAAACTGAAATAAGAAAGGAGAAGAAGTAGTGAAAATGGTTGTGAAAAGACTGAAAGATTACGACTAAAATACTAGATACACATATGTACAGAGCAAATGGGGAAGAGAGGCTATACATTTTAGTGATAGAATTAAAGTGAGTGATGGTAGAATGTGAATAGTAAAGAGGAATTAAACGTGAAGAGTGAAAGAAAGCCACTGCAGAGAAGAAACATTTGTAAGGTGGAACATGTGGGAATACTGGTATATGAAGCAAGATGCACAAATGAAAACAGAAGCATTATATAATAAAATTAGAAAGGAAATTCTTTGCATAAATAATGGTGTGGACATATATGCAGTTGAAAATGAACGCGTAAAGAGAAGGAAGGTGTAGGCTGTGGGATGAAGTGACAGTCATTGTAAATTAAGTTAAATATGCAGTCAAAGGAAAAAATAAATAAAAATCTGTTCAGTAATAAATTAGTGTATAAAGAAATGGAAAGACGACAGGAACAGAGAAGTAAGAAGTACAGAATAGAAAGAGTGAAAAAGAAACACTGCAACTCGTAATGAGAAAGTGGAGACCCCCTCAGAGATGATGCAGGAGCTCGTGCATTGGAAAGATTCTGTATGTTGCAGTTGTGTGTGTGTGTGTGTGTGTGTGTGTGTGTGTGTGTGTGTGTGTGAGGGGGGACGTATTCAGTGGCAGAGACAGGAGTTGTACAGGTAAATGCATAAATGAAGATATAACCAGCATACTGGAAACAGAGTTCATATGCAAGTTAAAATACAACCAACAGTATAAGAAAAGATAGGACGTGCTGTGTCTGCACTGTGAGGACAGTGGCAATAAAATGACAATGTACCGGTGAAAGTTGAATGGAGAGGGGTGATGGAAGATAAAGCTGTGGTAAAAACTGTGAAAAGCTGCAAACAATAATATCTGTGTACAAAAGAAAGCAGCTGGTAGCAGAGACCAGCAGAAAACAGTATATGATGGAGTAGGAATGTGTTTCAGGTAACACAACTGGGAATCAAACTACCCATAACCGAATAAATGCTCTTTGGGCTTAAAGCAGTAAGAAAACAAAAAAAAAAAACAAATCCTCTTGGTAAACAGGTAGTACTAAAAAACAAACTCAACAGAGGAAAAATAAAACAAAATAAACGTAGTATGGCCTAAACAGTGGGTAAAATAAGCAAGAGACTTTAATATTGGTGAGCGCTTTCATGGAACAATATGCTTCATTAGACCATAAAATCACATCAAACAATTCACATATAAATCAAACCTATAAGTAATACACAGCCAATAAGAATTAACTTGTAATTAAGATCACTGAACCACACCACAGGCCTTCAGTACCACTTTTAAAGGCATAGACACATTTAGCCCTGGTTCTCTATGTGCCTGTAAAGCTACGATCCACTTTAGTTCTGCCATTTCCACTTTGTTATTAAAATCATTGAAGCATTATAATTTATTCAATTAAAACAAAAGCTGTTTATAAAACTTTTTAAGCTTTTTATTGTACATTTCTGTCTGTTTTCTTGTGGAGAGATATATACATATATATTTTTTTAAATTAATGCTTTTACTATGTACAATATGTTAAGACTGTAATTAGGTTTTTAGTGCCTATTTCTTTAATACTTAATTTTTATATCACATGATCATTTAAATAAGATATAAAAAGGCTTTACCGAATTAACTTAATGGTTCTGATGCAGTCCCATGTTTAGAGGGAAGAAAGTGCTCAACCATTTATCAGCTGTTTTTATTGTGCTTTTAATACATTGATTTGGTATTAATTCTTTGGTGGTATTTTTATTTCAACTACTGGTTCATTTTTCCTTGTAAGAATACATCATAGCTGTTCAATCATTAACTTAATTCAAAAATAATCTTGACATATGTGGAGTTATGGCCTTCAATTCCTGACAGCCAGTACGTCTTAAGCTTGCCAATGAAACTTAGGAAACTACACATATGCTAAAAGAAGCATAGGGGACAATAAATTGTTTATTAAACTGAAGAATGGATTTCACATTGTATTATCAAAAATGTATATTTTTGGTAGGCTTAAAGCCAAAAGTTAATTGACATATAGGCGAAGACAAAAACTTTGCAGCATTTTGTTTTGTTCTTTAAATTTTTATTTTATTTATGTTTTTATTTTACATTTGTTTACCGGGAAAGTCCGACTGGAACAAGGTCCATTTACAACGGAGGCCCAGGGAGAAAAGCTCCATAACATAATGGTACAAATACAACAAATGACAAAAAAATGTCTGTAAGATGCATATATACAATCAGAGCTCCATGTCTTTATATGACAACACAATCCGCGAATGACAGAAAATTTCTATACAGTGGCATATATACAGTATAGGAGATTGTTTGTACTTTAGATTGATTTAAGCAAGCTTGGTATATAGATAGCAAAACTTTGGATTCCCTATTGGTAGTACAAAGCATAAAAATGAATGAATGGAATCTGGAAAATAATGCTATTCAGGAGATATGTCATAGCGTGAGAAATAGGTTGTAGGATAGTAGTTCCTGATAGTGAGTACAGAATAGCTGAGGTTAGCAGTGAGGAGATGAGGTGTGGCAAGTTAGGAGGAGAGCAGAAAAGATTTTATGTGATATAGGGGCAGAGCCAAGATTGCAAGAGGTGTGACTTTAGTGATTTCTTGAAAAGTGAGATGGATGGTGCAGAGGGGATACTTTGGGGGAGATTAATCCACTCCCTAGCAATGGTGTGGGAGAACAGACTTTTCCCTGCAGTGTTATTGGCTTTGGTTACGCAGAGCAGGGTTTTGTTGGATGAGCATAGAGGGAGATTTGCAGAATATTGGTTTAGAAGCTGGTTTAGGTCTGGGGTTTTCAGAGGGTTCCTTATTATGTTGAAGGTGAGGACTAATTGGTGATAGCTAATTAGCTGAGGGAGTTCTAACCACTGTAGTTGCTTCAGGGCAAGACAGTGATGACTTCTAAAAGTGGAGTTGTTAGCGAATTTTGCAATTGTATTGTAACTTGACTCTAGTTTGTTTAGGTCTGTTTTTCTGATATGAATTAGGATTGTGATACATACATTAGGGTAGACAAGAGGTGGGTTTGGGCTAAGGAGATTCTAGCTTGGTCCGATAGGAACTGTTTGTGTTTGTATAGGGTTCCTAGTTTCTTATGTACCTTTGTGATGGTTTGTGAGATATAGACATTAAAGTTTAGATTGTTATTTATTTCAACCCCGAGCAACTTTGTGTGAGGGGAGGGGAAGATTGTGGTCCCGTTTTTGGAGGTGATAGTGATGGTAGGAGGTGTGGATTTGGATTTATTAGGGATAAAAAGGAGTAATTTGGTCTTGCTGGGGTTTAGAATGAGTTGGATATCAGTAATCCATTGTTCCACTGAGCAGAAGGATTTTTAGGTGAGCTTTTGAAGAGTGGTTATGGATGGGGCTGAGCAGATTAGGGTGGAGTTGTCTGCGTACTGTATAAGTGATGCATGCAGGGTAGAAGTAAGTAGTTTGTTAGTGAAAATGGTGAATAGTAGAGGACACAGTATTGATCCTTGTGGGACACCTATAGTAGTTGGTAATAGAGGAGATAGTGTACTTTGCCATTTAACATATTGTTTTCTGTCAGAGAGATAGCTTCTAAACCATGAAGTAGTAGAGGGGGATGAGGTTGACAGAGTGTCTAAAAGTAGGTTGTGGGAGACCATATCAAACGCTTTTGATAGATCTAGGAATATGGCTGAGATGAATTTGTTGTTGTTTCTTAGATGGTTAATCTGACTGGTAAAGGAGAGCAGAACAGTGGTTGTGCTATAGTTTGGGCGGAAACCATGCTGTGTGGGGAAGAGGAGGTTTTGTGAGGATAAGAAGTGCATTACATTTCTCCAGAAGCTTGGAAAGGGGGCACAAGATAGCAGTTGGCCGGTAGTTTGATAGTTCATAGGAGTTTCCGCCTTTGTGAAGGGGAATTATATGTGACACTTTCCATAGATGGGGTACGTAGGTTTCTTGTATAGAGCGGTTTATAAGAATTGAGGCAGGGTAGGCTAGTAATTCTGCAGCTAATTTTAGAAAATTTGTGGGTAAACCATCTGCTGTGAGTGTGGTGGGTTTTAGTTTACAGAGTAGTTTTTTAACCGAAGAGGTTGGTACAGGTGAGAGTATGAAGGTGGGTATGTTAGTTTGTTCTACAGTTGGGGTGGTTTTAGTGTTCTTGTTGGATAGCTGGATAGATAGTGCGAGGATAGATTCTGTGAAGGGATGGTTGAATTCTGAAGCTATGCTATCATTATCAGAATTGTTGTTGGGAGATGGGGTGGTGGTTTTGCCCAGTTTTAGAAGGGTATTGATGGCCTGCCAGAACTTTTGGGGGTTTCTAGAGTGCTTGTTTTGGATGTCTAAGAAGTAGTTCTTTTCATCTACTTTTGTTTGGGTTTTGGTCTTATTTCGTAGTTCTTCATATTTCTGTCTGTCTTGGATAGTGTTATTCTTTTTCCAGGTTTTCCAGGCATTGTCTCTGGCTTTTATTAAGGCTTTTGTTGTCCTATTTAGCCATGGGGCATAGTTAACTTTAGTCCTGAGTTTCCTGATGGGAGCTAGTATATTTAGTACATTCATAAAAGTAGTATTAAAAAAATCAACTGCCTGGTCTAAAGGTAGAGTTTTTAGTGGATTCCAGTCCTGTTGCTGAAGCATACTGTGAAGAGTTTGTGGATTGACTTGGTGCTCATCCCTAGTCTCCTTGAATAGCATGGGTTTGGGCATTTTTGTCTGTTTACGAAGGAGGAATGTGGGGCAGTGGTCACTCAGTGTATCAGGTAAGCAGCCCACATGATCATTTTCTGTGGGGATATTAACTAGTGTCCAATCTAGAATGGAGGTTCTACTGGATTTTTTGTTTACTCTGGTGGGTTCTTGGATTAGTTGTGAGAATCCAAATAAGTTAATATGGTTTGAGGGGTTGTTGGAGTTGCAGGCTTGCCAGTCTAAGTTTAGGTCACCTAGCAGGATGGTTTCTTGGGGTAGGTTGATTGTGGCCCATTGTAGTATCTCTTCTATTATAGGTGAGTTATTTCCTGGATGTTATAGCCTGTGGGAAGAATTTCTTCATTTTGTGTGGCAGGTTTTAGCCAGGTCTCTGTAATGGTTAGTATGTCTGGGAAGTAGTGGGATATGAATGCGTGAAAGTCATGTAGTTTGTTGGATATGCTACATGTGTTTATATTGATAATAAATAAGTCTGACTTGTGTTTCTGGGATAGGATTGGGTTGCTTGGACTTGGGTTGGGGTGAGATTAGTAGCCATTTTCTGAGAAATAGTGTGAGTTTTATGGCATAGGCTATATCTATGTATTTTTTGGGTACTGTTAACCTTTTGTGAGGAAGTATGGTTGCTGTTTTGTGTATGTAGAGTAATGAGTTGTTGTTAAATAGTGTGGAACATATTACTATATTTGTGTGAGGTTGTGTGTGTGGGTGTGTGTGGGTGTGTGTGTGTTATGCGGTAGGTAATGTTTGTTGGTATGTTAGCATGTATGGATGTCGTGTAAGCTAGAGTGAGAGTTAGTAGTAGTAGTCCTAGTGTGCCTTACATAGCGTGGGTGGGGTGTACAGAGGAGGTTGTTGTGAGGTGGAGAGTGTGGAGTGGAAGTCGGAGTGGGTCTGATGACCGAGGGAGGGAGGGGAGCAGAGTGAGCCCGAAGGGTGAACGGGGTGGGCCAGAGCAAAAGAACTTAAAGCTGCAGAAACCTATCAGTGACAGCAAGAGATTGACTGAGCAAGAAGGTAGCTTAGCCTAAAGATAAGGTAAGGTAAGATTCAATAATAATTAATCTGTGGTTAGCTTCCCTAGGAGGGAGTGGGAAGTTGGAACTATAGAATGGGGGGTATGTTTTAACTAAAAATTCCACCCAGCTATGGTAAGAATGGTGGATTAGTACAGTAGGTTCCTACCAAGTGGCCAACTTCATTAAAGCTCTCCAAGTTTGAAGCTGAATGGAGCTCAATGCAGCTGTGCTCACCTCACAAAGATGGTTACAAAGTACGAGAAAATTGTTAAAAACAAATTCAATGACATTCACCTAATAATTAATTCTACTGGAAGGCTTGTGTTTACAAGTTGAGAATTCCCAGGGCTGATTTGAGCTTTAGCTGAAAATTGCTTCAGAACCAAAGGCGGTGGTGGTGGTGGTGGTGGTGAGGGGCAATCCCAAGGCCTGTGGATGGCCCAAGCAAACTAATAATTAATTCTACTGGAAGGTTTGTGTTTACTAGTTGAGAATTCCCAGGGCTGATTTGATCTTTAGCTGAAAATTGATTCAGAACCAAAGGCGGTGGTGGTGGGGGGCACAATCTCGAGGCTTTTGGATGGCCCAAGCAAACTAATAATTAATTCTACTGGAAGGCTTGTGTTTACAAGTTGAGAATTCCCAGGGCTGATTTGATCTTTAGCTGAAAATTGCTTCAAAACCAAAGGTGGTGTTGGTGGTGGGGGGTGGGGGGGGTGCAATCCCGAGGCTTGTGGATGGACCAAACAAACTAATAATTAATTCTACTGGAAGGCTTGTGTTTACAAGTTGAGAATTTCCAGGGCTAATTTGAGCTTTAGCTGAAAATTGCTTTAGAACCAAAGGTGGTGGTGGTGGCGGGGCGCAATCCCGAGACTTGTGAATGGCCCGAGCAAACTAATAATTAATTCTACTGGAAGGCTTGTGTTTACAAGTTGAGAATTCCCAAATTGAAACATCTTTCTCTTCAGACATGGTTATACCCTCACAAACAAATGCTAAACTGATTCAAGGACTACTATAAATCTTTTTATAAACCTTTAAACATTTCCCAAAATTACGCTAATCATAATAGAAATTTTACAAGTCCAGGCTTCCAGTCATAGAATTATTTTGAACTCGATATCAGATCTCACAAGACTTAATAGATTATAGTCTGAAATCTATTCTAGTTCTCAGATGTATTTGTACATTTAGTTTACTTTATGAAATGATAAATAAATCATTACAGTACAAATTACTTCAAATCTGTAAAAAAAGTGAATATTTCTGATTTACATGAAACACATGATTACAGCCATTGCGTCACTCCTAAGTCAATATTACCACCTCTTTGTAATGTATTTTCACTTTCTATGATTATGCTGTCTGAAGAGCATGCCTCTGTAGTATGAACCCCTTAATATTTTTTTCTCTTTAAACTAAAATCTTTCAATTAGAGGAGAAGGGAGTACTACCAATCAATGACAGATAAACATCATTCCTCATTTCTTATTATATTTGAGCTGTGCAAACTATTTTTTTAAGTAGTTAATCTTTGTATTTACTGCAGGAACACTTTGCACAGCAGGTGCTATGTTCTCATTGCTAATATCACTTAGTTATATAATTGTCATTATGTTTCTTATGTATATTACCTGTACTGTTGCCATATTTTATAATGTAAAAGAAAATCTATGTGTATTACTTCCTATTGTATTATTTATTTATCTTTGTACTGAGGTCATGACTGAAAAGGGTCAGTTGACCAGTCCACCTACCTGGTTATGAAACTATAAATAAATAAATAAATAAATAAACAAACAAACAAATAAATAAATAAGCAGCAAATAAGTAAAATAAAGAGAAAAACACCATTCCCTTACTTCTACATAAAGGCAATCAGAGATTATAGATAGCCTTCATAATCATTTACATACTACACAAGACAGCCTCACGTGACATTGCACAGTACTTAAAGGAACTGCAATTCAGAAAAGTTTGCTGCTCAAAGGTGCAGTGATTCTCAACTGAGTAGTGAAGACGCTGCTCAGTACTTCCTGGAGGTTGTGTAATACGGCAATTCATTGAATCACAGAGTATGCAACTTCTAAGCAGAGAAGCATACATGTGCATGACTCATTGCCACGTACCCTCATTAGTAGGCTGCCAACTACGCACAACAGGCTTGTAACTGCAACGCTCAGTGTCATGGTGTTACAGTTTGTGCAGTAATGCACCTGCCCTACCCAGCTGTTCAGATAGATGGTTCATGATAATTCACAGAGCACTGAATGGAATTCACTATCATGCTACTTATGTATGCCTCTCAATCCTATTATTTTGGAGCATAGCACCTCTGACAAATTACGCCAAGTAGTTAGTTCTGCTATGGTGAACTTCTATGAATTCCATCTAACATCTCTTTGCTTGTGTTCTGAATAAAAAAAAGCAATATGATGCAGCTAGACTACTTTCACATAGATATTACTTCACTACTTTATTTTATTTTTCATCTGTGTACTAGGAGTACCCAATTGAACCAGAGGCCCATTTTCAGCGGAGGCCTGGGGAGAAAAACTCCATTATGGTATACAAAAAAAAATTTACAGGAAGTATGAATACAAACAAATGTTCTAAAAATACAAAAGTAGTACAACAATTTATGCAAAGATCAGAGCTAGGTAGTTGGTTCAAAACAATACAAGACAAGGAATGTGTTTAAAGACAGTTCAACAAAAAAGTGCTGTAACTCATATCTTATCAAGAAGTTAATTCAATAAAGTAATAGGTTGCATGTTTGTTTGGTTATGAAAATCACTTTGTGCCTTATACAAAAGTGTATGTTTCTTTAGTTATAAAAATCACTTTGTCCCTTATGCAAAAGTGATGTGTGTGACTTGTTCTCAGTGATCCCACATGATGAAGGGCTCGAATGGTTTTATAACTATCTTTGTATGAAGACATCTTTTGACCATGGGACTATTTTCACCATTTGGGCATGTATGGAGCTTGTCCTGGAGAACAACTTTATCAGCTTTGAGGGACACCTGTTTAAACAAAGAACCGGTGTCGCTATGGGTGCGTGCTGTGCACCTATATTTGCCAACATTGTATTGGCATAATGGGAGGATTTGTTCATCATGAACTCTGAGTTCAGTGACCTCTGGGCGCTCTACGGGGCTACCTGGATGACATTGTCCTTTTTTGGAAAGGAGGTGAAAACGATCTGAATAGGTTTTTTCCTTCATTAATGGGACCACCAATTTTTTGAGGTTCACTATGAACAAAGACAAGGATATTTTGAACTATCTTGATGTGACTGTGCATAGAAACTATGCCATGAAGGGTTTTACCTCCCATTTATTTCACAAGCCAACATATTCCAAATCATTGTTGCACTTTTCTAGTTGGCACCCGGTACATCAAAAGAAGACACTGGTCAAAGGGCAGTACGTCAGGCTAGCCAGAATGGATTCACAACTTGATGACTTTTTAAGAGTATGTGGGGTATTGAAGAACATGTTAATTAAGAGAGGGTATCCTGAAAACTTCATCAGCAGTATAGCAGACGAAGTTATTACCAAGAGTGAACTTGGAAACTTTAGCCCTCTATTATTTCATAGATTGAGTGGGCCTTCGCATAAGGAGAAATCTAACATATTTAGTAGGGCTCTTATTTTGCCTTTCAATGTCAGTTTTTATGACACGAAAGAGATTGTGGTGAAGCTCTGGGCAATTTTTAGTTTGGACATTGATGTCCATAATAAATTGGGCAAGAGGCTGCAGATTGTCTATAAAAAAGAAACTTCCCTGAAAGGGTTATTGGAAAGAAGCAACATAAAACCAGATCAGGGTGGCAGTTACAGATGTGGGGGGTGCCCACAGTGCCTGTATATGACTGACACAAACAAAATTAAAATAAAAAATTATGGGTACATTACTACACGTAGGAAACATTATTGTTACTCTAAAGGAGTTGTTTATGTCGCAATATGTGATTCTTGCAACACCTACTATGTAGGAAATGCAATCAGGGCACTGAGACAAAGAATTTACCAACACACATACGATATTAAACATAAGAACGAAAACAATGCACTGTACAGGCACATCAGCTTTCACCCACTACATGCTTTCAGATTTTTCATTGTCGACCAAGTTGATTTGGATCCTCGGGGGATCCCTTGGATGAATTTTTAGAGTTCATGGAGCTTAAGTGGCAGATTAGAAGAAATGCCTGTCAGGCTCCTGAACTCAACGACAGAGTCTCTATTAGTTCAGTACTTAAACTGAAATCTATGCTGTTTTTGTAATGTGCAAGTATTTTTTTATCAGGAATGTGCAATCTATGCTGTTTTTGTTATGTGCAAGCATTTTTTATCAGCAGCATACCAATTATTTTAAAAATATTTTAAAAGTTTTTCTTATTGTATATTTTTTGGAGGAAGTGATGTTTATTTTTTTGGAGGAAGTGATGTTTTTCTTTTAACCAATGTGAGTTGGGGGTGGGTTATTTAAAGATGTGTTTTAGCAAACGTGGCTATTCTAATGAAGTCTTTGACCTTGTCCAAAGTGCTAAATCAATAAAAAGTGCCCTGGATTATTGGATTGTGTCCTCTGTGGTTCCTAGCTTTACTATTCATCTGTGGATTTATGCAAAAGTAGTGAAATAGCATCTTAATGAATCAGCCTTTCTGTATGATGTGAGATTTAGAAGAACATGAGACTTAGATATTAGATATTAGTACTTTGATATTAGAAAATAGTACTTAGATACTAGAAACAAGAGCAGGACTGGGGAGGGTTGAGGTAAGTGGTCATCCATGGAAAGAGGTGCTTGGTCATCCAGGGGAAGAGCAGGAGCATAGCCAGTTGTTGTTTAGGTAGTTTTTCAGGAGTGGTTTGAAAGTATTAGTGGTGTTTACAATTAGTTGTGGGATGGAATTCCAGATCTTGGATATTTTGTATGAGAAAAGGGATTCCTCAAAGCTGTTGCTGGCTTTTGTGGTTATTAGTAATAATTTATCAGAGGATCTCAAAGTTCTATTGCTGATGTATGGGTATACTAGTTCTTTGAGAGCTGGGCAGTTGTCTGGTTGGTGGATGATGGACTGGGTGATGGTTAACTGGTTTAAGTGGAGGAGGTTGGAAAGTTCATTCCAGTTTAGGTCTTGTAATACAGAGCAGTGATTTTAAGGCAAATCTTGCTATTTTGTTATAGCATGCTTTGAGTTTGTTTAGGTCTGTTTTTTAAAGATTAGTAAAGATGGGGGGGGCATATATTAGGGTGGAGAGGAGATGTGCTTTGGCTATGGTCTGTCTGGTGGTACTGATGAGGAATGGTTTTGCTCTACAGAGAGCTCCAAGTTTAATATGCACCTTTTTAATGGTTAAAGCTAAATGTTTATTGAATTTTAGTGAATTATCATTTGTTATCCCAAGAAGTTTAGTATGTTCTACTGGTTCTATTTTTGTATTGTTAGATGAAGAGATACTGAAGGGGGATTGAGTTCCTTGTGGTTTACCGTTCGTAAAGGGTCTATATTACAAGACCAAAGACGCATTCTTTCAAATGCGTCTTGGTCGAACATAAAAGGCAGAAAACGGAAAATATTGAAGTGGCTGTTAAGCGAATTCTTTCCCTGGGAAAGAATTTGCTTGGCCGCTTTGGTACTTTGCCATTTTCTGCACTGTAATGCGATCTCGAAATTGGTATATTTAAGTAGGGGGGGTGAAGTCCCCAGTTAATGTAATGTTAGAAATGGTTCTTTAATTTTTTTTTTTGTTGGAACAGCGATTTTTTTTCCCTTGGAAAAAAATTGCTGTTCTGACACCTCGACATTGTAAGCTTTCGCTTACATAGGGTCGATTAATCACTGTTCACTTTTTTAAGCGTTCGATGATCTAATATAGACCCTTCGTAAAGACCATCACTTTAGTTTTGTTTGGGTTGAGTTTTAGCTGATGAACAAAGAGAATAGTTCTACATCTAGGAAGGATTTTTGTGTAATTTCTAGGAGTTTGGGAAGAGTTGGGGCTGAGCATATAAGGGAGAAGTCATCAGCTTATTGAATAATGGTAGCATTGCTAGTAGCAGTAGATAGTTTATTAGGGAATATAGAGAAGAGTAGTGGAACGAGGACTGACCCTTCAGGGATACCAATTGAGACTGGTAGAAGGTAAGAGAGTGAATTGTGCCACTTAACTGCTTGCTGTCAGTCAGTTAAGTAACTGTGGAACCAGGCTAGTGCTGTTTGGGAAAGATTTATGGAGGCTAGTTCATTTATCAGTTTTTGGTGATATACCATGTTGAAGGCTTTTGACATGTCGAAGAAGATGGATGAGACTAGTTGAACCTTGTTTTTAAGCTGGTTGATGGTATTGGTGAAGCAAATTAATGCTGTTGTGGTGCTATGCTTTGGTCTGAAACCATGTTGTGAGTTTGAGAGAAGGTTGTTCTTTAGTAGAAAATTTATGAGTTGCTTGTGAATGCATTTTTCGAGGATTTTTGATAATGGAGGTAGAATGGCTATGGGACGGTAGTTAGATGACTCAGCTGAGGGGCTGTCTTTATACAGAGGTATGATATGAGATATTTTCCATGGTTTAGGTAAGTATTGTTCTGTGACAGACCAATTAATTAGAATGGAGACGAGGTATGCGATTGCATCAGGTGCTAATCTGAGATATTCATTGGGTAATTGGTCAACAGCAAGAGTGGTAGGTTTAGTCTGTTAAGAAGCAGCTTTATGATATTGGTTTGAATTGCTTTGATAGTGAGTGAGCTGAGGTTTGAGAGGGTCCCTAAAGGTAATGTTAGGGGGTGTGCTGTTGTCCTGTTTTACTAGAGATAGTACTGAGTTCATGAAATGGGAATTAAATTAGAATGCACTACTAACACTTAAATGTTTTATTACATTTGCAGAGGCAATTTATAACATTTATAATAAGCTAGAGCACAGCTGAAATGATCATATAAATACTAAGATCTGTGTCTACTTTATCAATGGCACATGGCAAGATTTTGCTTTTTTTCATTTCTCACTGATTTTTTGCTGAAAATCATGGCAAACAGCATATAGGTGAAGGCATTACCTCAGCAGGCAAACAACATAAACTGTCATCTATTTGCAAATGACATTGTGGTTTAGGAAGTCCTGACAACTTTTTTTCATGTAATATGAAAATCTTAAACAGAAGGTTGGATGTGTACCAGATGTGAGAATCATGGGAATTGCATTGGTGTTGAAATGACATATTATAAATCTGGGCATTACTGGATACCAGGAAATTAAGGCAGTGAAAAACTGTTTATGCATCACAGTCTTGTTGGACCATGTGGGGCCTTGATGGCAACATGCATATAATCTATGGCTCCCAGGACCTCAGAGAAATGGACATGGTTGTAAATTGCCTGCATGGTGTTGGTTCTTTCTTCTAGTTTGCTGTTCTAGGCAACAAGGTATGTTCCTCCACATGCTCTAACATAATGTCAAGGAATTAATAAAGGATTCATGAAGGTGATGCCTGTCACATCCCTAAAATATCCCCTATATGCCACTCACATGTTTCTGTAGCTAATATGGTTTCACATCCTTAAAATAGCCAGTGTAGGTCACTAGAATGTTCCTGTAACATAGATGGTTAATGCTGCACATACCTTTGTATCTACACGAATAGACATCTCATACTGCCGCCTCAATTCCAGTTTTAGATGACACAGTTCAGCAAAGTCTTTTACAGTCTCCTTGTCCACATGAAATGGTCCACAGCTGCTGGCTACTCATCTGGTGGTATGTCAAGTGCTATCATCTGCTGAGCACTCATGTGGTGTATATCAGGTGCTATCATCTGCTGGCCACTCATCTGGTGGTATGTCAGGTCCTATTGTCTGCTGAGCACTCATCTGGTGTATGCTAGGAGCAATTGTCTGCTGACCATTCATCTGGTGATATGTCAGGTGCTATCATCTGCTTTCTAATCATCTGGTGGTATCCCAGGTGCTGTCTGCACCTCTGCCATTGGTGTGGATGGCTGCTAGTCTAACATTGTGAGCAGTGGCCCTGCTGGTAACATTAACACAAGTTGCTGAGCTCTAGATGCTTTTTATTCAGACACTGCTCCTCTCACATGCACTGTAATTCTCGATGTTTAAAACAGGTGTACCCTACATCGTAGTGCACCCAATTTATATGTTTCTAATCAGTCTGCCATTTTCAGTTACATCATTTGCATACACTATCTGGCTTCTTTGTATGGAGTTCATAATTTCTTTGCCATTATGCATTCATTAGTCACATAGCCCAGCAGCCCTGGGTCAATAAAGCTACTGGCTGGCTTGTGTCCAGTTGCCCAACTTGGGTTAACTGGAATAGCTCTGTTGAGCGAAAGCTGGAGATAAAACCAATCAACCTGCCAAATTTGAACTAAGAATTGCAACACTCGGTGTAAGTTCACTGACAAGATAGAGCTTGGAAGTGGATAACATGACGGTAAAGAGGAGGCTGGACATATGTATCCAGTATCTCCTCAGTTCCTCAGAGCTGCTCTTGGTTTGGCTTCTTAGCCCGAGATTTACACTGAATCTGCTGCATCTGAAACCATCCGCTGCTAAAAAATAATAAGTATCATTTTGCACTTCTGTTGATTCCTTTTACTGTATTTCATAAGAATCCTGTATTAATTGTTACATTTCTCATACTTTAGTAGAGTTTCACAGCTGAACTGTTTTCACTGCTGCTGTAGTACTTAATTACATTCTGGCTGCTACTTTTACAGGACAGTAGTATCTAAATTGTGTGATTTTCCTGCACTTGAGCTCTATAACCAGTATTTTTACATTGAGTTTTTTCTAACTGCACTCTTATGGCAGAGGTGTGCTGTAGCAAACCTATCTGAGTGGGGGCTGGCTGAAAGCTTATTTTGTGTTTTCCTGATTGGTCTGTAGGCCTTGCTGTTGTAAAACTTGTTTTTCTGATTCTATATAAGCCCAATGTTTGCACTAGGCTGCTATCCATGCACTGGTGGTTAGCAGTGCCCTGTATAGATGCAAACATTATGAAGTTAAAGTTTCTGTTAGGATAACTATTGCTGCAACCTTCCTCAGTCATCCTGCTGCACCAAGACCATTTGAGTTGCATGCAGAACAGCATCACCTTGTTGGATAGCTGCAGTTCACACTGAGTATAGCACCCATTCTTTGTCAGTGTGTATCACCCCAGTCCAGTTAAATCTACTCACTCTTCTCCCTGGTTAAACCCATAGTAAAAAAACCTGAAACCGTGGATGGGCACTTTGCTGCTATCTCTGTGGTCAGCCTGGTGGACATGGGCATCCTGAGGCAATGTAACAATTGTCTCATGTATACTGACAACCACTTAATCTTGAAACAAACACAGTATGTGAGAGCTGTAGTTACACTATGAAAATTGAAACCTGACTCTCAAATACTGACAAATCAAATGGCAGATTGTCAGCACAGAGACATCATTTCCCTGACTAAATTACGCCTTGACACATAAACCCACCTATGCAGAGGTACTCGCAAGTAACTTACCAAAACCTCAGAGGCCTCCCATACACTGCCCTCAGAAACCACATGCAAACAAAACCAAGTCAACACCAACCACTACACATACAAATACACATCACAATGTCTCTACAAGCAAGTCCCTAAGGCAAAACACCACACACTCAAACGTCTTGGTCATAGGAGACTCCATCATGAGACACACAGACACCCCCCTCACCAGGTTGGATAAAGAGAGGGTTGCAGTCAATTGCCTGTCAGGGACCAGTATTCACCAGATTACACAGGCGCTCAGGTTACACAGCAACAAGTAACAGTATGACTCTGTCATAGTCCATGTATGTGTGAATGACCTAAGATGTACATGTCACAGGATAGTATGAGCCTCACACTGAGCTGCAGTCTAACATCATTAAGAATGATACCACAATATAAACAGAAAATGACTGACTTCAATAACTGGCTTAGCTACTGGAGTCTTTCCAAGGAGATTCAGTATTTTTTAGAATGGCAAATGATTGTCAGGCCACGCTTCTTTGTCAGAGTTGGTCTGCATGTGTTGCTGCTAGGCTTTTAAATACTGGCCAAGGTATTAGTCACCCCCATAGTGCCTTTTTTAGGCAGTGCCAAACCAACAGACCTACCAACATAACAAATTTTTCTAAAGCCAAGCTGAAGGTACTACTGCTCAGTGCTAGGTATCGTAACAAGAAACTGCACTCCCTAGAAGCTCTCCTTGCCCTGAAAAATGCTGGCACCTGTGCAGTTACAGAGATGTGGCTCAAGGCTGTGGAGAGCTACAATGCTTATCACACATTCAGACCACCCTCTGACAAGGAGAAAATGCTTTTTATGTAAATGGAAACACCTCCTCTTTTCAATCATACTTCTAGATTGGTCAAGCAGGATGACTTGCTTGAGCTACTCCATGTCCAGCTAACCATAGACAAAATCCCCCACCATATCATCGCTAGCTGCAGGTCCCCAACCATGAACCATGAAAACAACTCTGCATACCTGAAGTTACAAGAATCACTTACCATTCAGCCCACTACATTACCCATGGGTGATTTTAACTACCCCTCCATAAACTGGGAAACATATACGACCACTAACAAGCGGACTCAGAGATTCCTGGACTTTGTCAATGCAAATGCTCTGGAATAGCTGGTCTGTACTCCCATCCCACTATGGACTCAAATATCCTTGACATAGTACTCACAAACATGGGGGAGCATTGTACCCCCCCAAGTGTAATGTCTTCATTGGTAAGGTTGGATCATAAATCAGTCTTCTTTGAAATACTTGTAATGGTAGTACCCCCACCGAAACCTAAAACCCTAAAGAATTTTCTGAGGCAAATTATCTCCTATTAAGTGGTAGCATAGGTAATTTTAAAGGTCCTCTAACCCTGAAAACATGGAGGCCTATGCAATAGTATACATGAATACTCTGTACAACCATTTAAACAACCGTATAGAAATGGCAGTACCTGACTGAACTAAACCTAGGTCTAGCTGGAAAAACAAGCCACACTGGTGGACCCCTGGCATGAACAGACTGTGCAACAGAATGAAGAAATTCCTGTCTAGATGTAAGTGGGATGGTGCACAGCAGAGAAAAAAAAATCTCTCATTAGTCTCAACAGGCTGCGTTGCCGCCTCACAGCAAGAGGTTCTCTGGTTCGATTCTCAGCTGGGGTGTCTTCTGTGTGGAGTCTGCATGTCCTCCCTGTGGTCACGAGGGTTTCCTCCGGGTGCTCCGGTGTCCTCCCACATCCCAAAGACATGCTGTAGGTGGATTGGACACTCTAAATTGGCCCTACGTGTGAGTGTGTGCATGTGTGTGCCTTCTGTGGAAGGTTGGGCGTCGGGCTGGCAACTCGACACTGTAAAACTCCACTGCCAATCATGAGCGGACAGGTGATCCGCTGTGGCGACCCCTAACCGGGAAAAAGCCGAAAGAAGAAGAAGTCTCAACAGGCAAATCAGGGAACTAGTCAAGTCTTTAAATGCTAAATATGAGGCTAAAATAGCCTCCGAAGCAAAGAATAACCACAAAGCATTTTTTAGATATGTCCAAAATCTTAGGGGAAACACTCAACAATGTGCTGAGTTGACATTAGGCGGCACTACCTATACTCAGCCAGAAGAAATAGCAAACTGCTGGCCGATAAATTCATCTCAAATTTCACCCCCTCATCACCTCCAGTTATGCCCTATAAAAATACTTTACTACCATTCCTTTTCCTGTTATCACAAAAGAACAGGTTGTCCCTACAATTTTTATAGCTATTAACATGGCATCAATAGGCCCTCATGGAATCCCAGGGTGCTTATTAAATATTTTGAAACATAACCTAGCAGACCCACTCAAGTTATTTAACCAAAGTCTCCAGACAGGCTTTGTCCCAGTAGAGGGGAGGACAGCAATAATCACCCCTTTGCACAAGGGGGGAGACCATCAACTGACCCAAGAAACTACTGACCCATAAGTCTGACTAGCCTCAAACTTGTATGCAAGCCTATGGAAAGGATAATCATGGACCTTATTAACAATGGCATAGGAAATCTCCAGACTCTAGACCCAACCCAATTCGGCTTCATCAAGGTCAAGTCCTGCCTGCTCAATTTGGTGGACATTTTTAAGAAGACCACCAAGGCCATGGATGAGGGTAAGACAGTGCATACCACCTACCTTGACCTGGCCGAGGTATTTGACACAAAACCCCTCTTGGCTATTATAGATAAACTCACAAAATTGGGCATAAACCTCTACATTACCAGATGGATAGCCAAATGGCTCATGGATAGGACATGTTAGAGGAGTGAAGGAATCCACATCCAGCAAGAGGTCAGTCACCAATGGGAGTACCCCAGAGCTCAGTTCTGGGCCCCCTCCTGTTTGGAATATACTTCTCAGATGTCAAAGCAAATGAAGATGGCCTTTGGCTGACCAAGTGTGCTGAAGATTGCAAGTTGGGGGAAATCACTGACTCCCCAAAGTATGTTGATATCCTACAGAAAGGCCTGATACTGACTAATGACTGGTGTCAGAACCATGGCCTCAAACTAAATGCAAAGAAGTACATAATAATATCCTTGGTGAAATTAAATACCCCTGAAAATTACAACATTGATAACACCCCCTTAAGACTGTACCAGTGGAGAGAGATCTGGGTACTCAGATAGATAGCAATCTGAACTTTGACCACCATGTCTACATGGTGTTGAGTAAGTCCTTCTTTGTGGCTCAGCTTATAAGTAAGAACATGGCATCCCCATCTAAGGATGTCATAGTACCACTGTACTCAGCCCTCATCAGACCAATAATCGAGTACAATGCACCCTTTGGTATGTATCTCACCAAACACCTGCAACAGTTGGAGCATACTAAGAGGTTTCTCACCAAAAAATACAGGCTATAACCAACATGTCATACGTGGACATAATAAAAGCCCTATCGCTGTATGCAGTTTCATACTGATTACTGAGGGGTGATCTGTGTCTGACCTACAATGCAGTCTCTGACCCAGCCTTGCAACCTGTTATGGTTTCTTTGTGCCATCTACTGATAAAACTAACCGCATGAGGGTTACCCACTCCTAAGTTCTAAACCTGATCTCTGACATGAATAGATCATGTTTGAGACACAGATGTGTGTCTCAGAGAATGCCCCTCTACTGGAATAGGCTTCACACTCATATAAAGCATAGCCCTTCTCTGACCATCTTCAAGTGCAATCTGGACAGACGGGTGTGAAATCGCAAATCCACTACTCCTGGGGTGGTGCCCATGTCCCTTATGGACAGAGGCAGTCTGTGAGAAGTCAAAACCCCACTTGCTGACCCTTGTTAAATTTCCCTTAGAGATAGAAAATTGGGTAAAAATCTAGGTAAAACTGGCTTGGCTTGTAAGGGCACTTGAGCCGTTAACTTAATAATCGCCTATGAACAGGATTGAAGGGCAGTGCAGCAAAGCCACATGGCTTAGGAGCCAGAGACAACAACTCAGGAGGAGGACAGGCTAGAAATGGTGTAGGAATTGTGGTGAGGAAGAAGCTTCAGAAGACTGTAAGGGATGTCATCAGAATTAGTGTTAGACTGATGGCAATCAAACTCCAGTGTTATGATAGGGCAGTATTCATAATCTCAGCCTATGCCCCACAGCAGGGTTTTGATAGTGAGGAAAAGCATGTACTCAGACAGTAGTTGCAGGACCTACTAGATAAAGCAGGGCAACATGTGTTGGTGTTGATAATGGGTGACCTGAATGCACATATCAGAAAAATAGAAAAGGATATGAGGACTTCCTGAGTCCACATAAGTGGAGCAACAGGAATAAAGAAGAAATGGCCATTCTAGACATCTGTCTGGCAAATAGTTTGATAGTAGCCAACACATAATTCAGTAAGAGAGATAGTCACAAGATCACATATAAGAGTGGCCAACATGCAACTCAGGTAGACTTCATCCTTCTAAGGAAAGGGCAGTCAGGTAGAATCGATGATTGCAAAGTCATCCCCGGTGAAATGGGTCAGCCCACAGCATAAACCACTGGTTGCCATAATCAGTTACAAGCAGTGGTCAAAGAAGACCTAAAGATCAACAGAGACCAGCTAAAGACCTGGAGAGTGACTGGAGAGAAAACACAACAGTTCAAGAAATTACACAGGACTCTAGCACCTTAAGAACAAGGTGAAATAGGTGGAGTAGAAATAGAATGGCAGCACCTCAAAAACAGCATGTGTGAGGACCAGAGAACAGGTATGTGTCTGAGCCAGGTATGGAAATAAGGTACATTAGGAAAGCTGGTGGTGGAATACAGAAGTCCAGGAAGTCATCAAATGAAGGAGTGCAGGAAAAAGTGGAAGATAGAAAAGATGGACCTGGCTGGGAAGGAATACTGGTTGGTTTACAAAGAGGCTAAAACATCAGTTGCAATAGCAAAGAGTAAGGCATCAGAGGCACACTACCAGATTCTGGAAAGTGACTCAGTAGATGGCACAAATAAAACTATATCAGGTTGCAAGACAAGGACAGAC
Organism: Protopterus annectens; assembly: GCF_019279795.1. Taxonomy (NCBI): domain Eukaryota; kingdom Metazoa; phylum Chordata; order Ceratodontiformes; family Protopteridae; genus Protopterus; species Protopterus annectens. The sequence continues at coordinate 73,755,842 of NC_056732.1, read as the reverse complement.
AGATAAAGAAGATTGTCAAAACCTTCATAAGGGATACCAACAACAACCACAGGACATCAAAAGCAGAAGAAAGGAGTACTTCCAGCAGGTTCTGAATGAAGCAAACTCCACAGAAGCTATACTGCCCCAGACACAGCCTACAATGAAACAAGAAGAGGAGCCAACCATAGAGGAAGTAAGAGCAGCTTTAAGGAAAATGAAGTCAGGGAAAGCAGCAGGCTCAGATGAGGTCACAGCAGGCATGATACAGATGTTGGGTTAGGTAGGGGAAATGCCTTCTGAGGGTACCCATAGTGGTATGGAGAGAAAGGTGCATGACAGATGACCACAGAATAAGTATACTAATATCAGTTTTCAAGAACAAGGGGACATTCACAACTGTGGGCAGTACAGAGGCATCGAACTCCTGTCACATTCCATGAAAGTTCTGAAGATGGTGCCTTTCAAATAAGCATGCAGAACAGTAGTAAGTAAGATGCTAGATGGACAGTCCAGATTTAGATCAGGATGCAGCACAAATGACCCAATGTTTGCAGTGAGACAGACACTTGAGAAGAAGCTAGAAATGAGGAACGAGTCCAACTGGGCATTCCTAGACTTAGAGATAGCATATGACAAGGTCCAAAGAAAGCTGATTTGGGCAGTCCTGTGGTGGTTCAAAGTCCCAGAAACATTGTAAGAACTAACGCAAGCTATGTACAAGGATGCAATTACTCAAGTACAAATAGTGTTTGGTCTCACAGAGGGGTTTCTAGTGGTAGTGGGTGTGCATCAGGGTTCAGCATTCAGCCCACTATTCATACAGGTGATAAACTGCATTAACAAACAGGTCTGAGGGGGCAGATCAGCAAAGTTGCTGTATGCAGATGATATGGCATTACAGGCAAACTCTCAACAAAAATTCTAGCAAAGCATAGGGGAATGGAATACAAAACTGATGGCACATGGGAAGAAACTGAGTACAGATAAGACAGTTGTAATGGCAGCAAATGGGGGAAATCAGAAGAAGGTGAGAATTGAGATAGAAGGGGAATAGTGGAACAGATTAACAGATTCAGGTATCTTGGGCGGTAGTTGAGGAGAAGGAATGTCTGAATGAGGAGGTCAACGGTAGAATCAGAAGAACTACAGATAACTGGCATAGAGTATCAGGAGTAGTGTTTGACAGAAAAATGCCAAAGAAGCTGAAAAGTAAGGTGTATAAAACAGTAGCGTGACCAGTACTGTTATATGGTACAGAAACCTGGGCAGTAAAGGCAGAGCAGATGAGAAAGCTAGAGGTGATTGAGATGAAGTGCCTGAGATGGGTGATAGGATGCACACTGTGGGACAGACGAAGAAATGAGGACTTCAGAGCAGATGCTAAAGTAGTTCCAATTGCAGAAAAGGTCAAAAGATAACAGATTATGGTGGTTCAGGCACAATTGCAGAAAAGCAGAAGACAATCTGGAGAAGAAGAAGATAGGAAGAAAGTAAGCAGAAATGAGTGCATCCAGCAAAGAGATGGATTGTGTGAAAGAAAACCTGTAACAGTCAACCATGAATGTCGAAGAAGGTAGGACAGTGGCACTGAATAGAGAAAGATGATGTAATTTGACTCAACACCCTGACCCCATGTAGAAAATATGCAAATAGAGGTTGATGATGATGATGAAGATGATGCACTCATTAGCATGCACAGAATACCATTCTGTTTTTGCCCCTAGTGCGATGGTGCTGTTTTTCTGAATCATTCATACCCTTTGCATCTCTACTACCCATGCTTATTTGCACTGTGCAGTGCACTCGTCTATAAATCCTGCTCAATATCTGCTATTTTTTATAACTTGAGACAAAAAATACATTTTAATGCAATTAATGGAGTTTTGCAATCACTTTTCAAAATTAATCTCAGAGGCAGCACTGTAAACAAACTACTGAAGCTGGTTTCCATTTAGACAGACATCCTTTTAAAGCATTTTATGAAAACTGCAGTTTAACCAATCTGACAGTTTTCCCCAGCACCCCAAAAATGTGATATCCCCCATTACTCAGATCCAAGTAAAAAGAAAAGAATCATTTGTTTCCTCGAAGAGTCTTGTTTTCACTATGCAATTCCATTGTTTAGGCAGTCAAACATTTTTGCTATTTTAAATTACAGAACATGGTTACACTGACTGATGGGTATGCTTTACAATAGGCAATTAAAATTAATGAACTAATATATCTGTGTTGTGGGGGGAGGGCATATTTCTTCTCAACATGCCATGGTTGCAACATGGGGCAGGATTCACGAAGCCTCCGTGTAAGAGTTATAACTCATACACGGAGGCTGCAGTTAAACAGAGTGATGTCAGCATGCTCTGCATATTAATGAGAGCATGCTGAATCACACTTAAGGCCAACACGGTCCGTGTAAGACAGTAGGGGGCGTGTCCGTAGGCCGAGCCCTGTAAGCGGACACGCCCCCAGAAGAGGAAAAGTACCTAAAGTAAACACCCACGACAGAGTCCACGGAAATGTGAATAAACAGAACAGAACACATGCCCCCACAGACTATGAACAGAAAACATATAAATAAACATGTTTTATATATTTTTTTAAATTGTAAAAATGTTTAACCGTGAGTGCACTCGTTTGCACGGGCATGCCCGTAGCGCAGCTACAGTTAGCAGTCAGTGGGAAAGCATATAAGAACTAAATATGCAAAATAAGCCAGGAAGCAATAGCGTAGCGGTAGAGATGTTGGCTGAAGAGAAGGCAGTCATGGTTCGAGCCCCCACAACACCAATTTTGTTTTTTGCAAAATAAGCAGGAAACAAGTCCCTGACAAATATGTACAAATAAAACCACAATTTATGTAAAATGTAATGAAATAGCCCATTTATATTGAAGACGTGAGGTAACAAAAGAATAAAAAATGCCAGATGTGCTCATAGCTGAGCTACAGTTTAACAGAGTGAGTGCATCTGCCCGTAGATGAGCAGTGGTTTAACTGGTGCAAAATGAGTGCCCGTAGCTGAGCAGTGGTCTAACACGCTAAATCTATGTGCCCCTAACTGAGCTGAGCGTAATATGCGTGCCGATAGCCAAATGAGGCTTAAACCAGCATACCCCATTTGCGCGGAGCTGCGCACCGCGCAAACAAGCTAACCGACGGGCAATGTTGAGCAAGCCGTATCAAAACTGCCTTTACACAGACACACCCCTCTGCATGTCTAGACAGTCATGAAAAATAAAAAGCAGTGGCCAGGTTCGAACCCAGGATACTATACACCATAGTCAAAGATGAAAACCTCCACGCCAAAGGATCCAAAAAAAGAGAGGTTTTAACGCTTTTATTGAATACAGAACGTTTTCGCCACTGCACTGCAGAAAGCTTCATCAGAAACAATAGCAATAGGAAATACAGCTGTTTATAGTCAGCAAGTATGATGTCATTTCCTCAAGAAACAGCATGTCAATCAACATTAAAACAAGGAAGAAAACAATATTTTTTCTTCTTATGAAATTCTATTAAATTGAATAGTAAATGACCTAAAATGGTCAATTACTATTTATATTAAGTTAAAATCACATGTAAAATAGGTACTGTAAAAAACATACCTAATAATAAATACAAAAATTACATGTATCTAATCCTTAAAAACATACAATTTAACTTATCTTTGGTAACTTTTGTATCTGAGTAGAGAGGAGATATTGCATGATTCATTAAGACCAGGGTAAGAGTAGGCATCAACACTAATTTGCCACTCTAATTCCCTTGTCTCCAAGACAGCTATAAACAGCTGTATTTCCTATTGCTATTGTTTCTGATGAAGCTTTCTGCAGTGCAGTGGCGAAAACGTTCTGTATTCAATAAAAGCGTTAAAACCTCTCTTTTTTTGGATCCTTTGGCGTGGAGGTTTTCATCTTAGTTTGTGGACCTACTACTCGTGTTTTTTATCAATACACCATAGTCAAGGTACAGAACCACTAAGCCATGACAGCAGTACCTAGAAATGCAATAATAGCTAATATATAAGAATGAATACAAACTACAGCATGACAATGCAGGTTTACTGAAGTTGATACAATTCCAAAATGGCCAATCACAGATATGTGCGGGAATAACGGACTATATAAGCCCCATAGGCGGGAATACACAACATAAACGATTGTAGAACTGACCTGCAGGCAGAATGACAGGAGTAGGAGAGGGTAGTTGCTTCCGAGCACAGAGGTGGGGTGTTGAGGAGTCCAGGTACATGGTCTGGCTCCCAGTCCATAATCATGAGACCTAACTCATGCAGGGCCAGGTCCTCTGGGGAGCATACAGGGCCGAGGCGTGGGACCGGTTGGCTCATGATCTCACCAGTGCCACAGGGATTCCAAGGACTGGTGAGCAGGTCCGTCACCACCATGCAGACCTGAAGAGACGCAAGCAGGACCAACTGAACCTTTGGATCCAGGAGGCTCGGCAAACACCCAACGCCCCACTACTGAGTAAGTAACATTTAATTATGTATGTAAGAAATTAAACTAGCTGATATTATGGAGATGTGTATTCCAATATTACTTCATTTATATTACAGCTGCAGGTGTCCGTTCTGCGAACCGCAGAGCCTATGGCGATAGGCTGGTGCGGTTGCACCACCAGGCAGGTCAGTAATCCACTACCAGTAACCGTAAAGAAATATAAAAGTATGACAGTCAGCAAAAGAGTGCAGTGTAGTCAGTAAGGAATAAAATCTTCACGTAACAGTGTGAAAGTGTCTGCAAGTCATGCTTGATTACAAAAGTGTATTTCAGCCTGTAAGTTAAACCGAAAAATGAAACTGTCTGACATATATTCTGAAATAAAAATGCCCTACCTGTAAGAAAATAGTACACAACCTGCAGCAGGCTGAGAAGTATAGCTGCAGAAGATGATGAAATCACATGTGTGAAATATATCCCTGTGGAAATACTGAAACATGACAGAAGTGAGACTGCTGGAAAGGATTGTAATAACTACAGGTAAAACATGTCAATAAAGCTTAGAAGTAAGTACCATCCTGAATAGTAAAATGAAAGCAAGTGAGAGAGTGTGAGAAAGTGTCATGAATCCAGCAATACAGTAGTAATAACCCCTGAATAAAGTATACTGCAGTCAAGACAGAATGAAATGCATGTGAGATTCAAAACCAAACAGCGAAATCTGTTCAAAGTGTTGCTGCATGTGGAATGTGTATCCCAAAATCTGGATATGTTGCTCTCAGTCTGAAATATGCAGATAGGATGATTGTCTGATATACCAAACATCCACACTTGTCTACAGCTACATAAAGCAAATGTAGCAAGATGATGTAGCTGAACAAAGCTAGATATGAATGTGTATGAAGAACACTAAAATGTATATTGATGTTGCAGTAACAGTCCTATCACCAAGTTGAAATAGTTATCATATAGGAAACTGTAGTTAGAACAGTAGTGTGTATATAACTGTAGCTATTAGAAATGTACAGCATATGTATTGTTATTCGAAGGTGTTAATATTACTTTCTTTACCCCACCCTATAACCACATATAACCCATTCCACATGAAAATGGTATGTGCAATCACAATTAACACCCCTGGATGTTTGTCCTGTTGGGTCATATATATCTGCATGTCTGTTGATGCATCTGCCCTGTTCATACATCCGCACCTGATGGCCTGTTGCCATCAATTAACCCTGCATGTTGTTGGACTGTGTATTTCTGTTCAAATTATGCATGTGTTATGCACGCTGTTCAATGGTGTGAATATCTGGGTGTTTGGTTAATGGGAATACTAATGCATGCTGTTACAACTAATTGTGAATGGTATTATATGTCACTAACCCAAACTGTCATGACATAATGCAAAACATAGGACGACAGGGAAGGCGGGTTCCAGCGGACCCACCTCTCCCACCTCAGCTGGCGAGTGCACCTGGCACTAGTGCCGAGTCTGGACCCTCCTCCGGTGGCCCTGTGCCACCTGCGGGTGGAAGCGCTGCAGGGGATGGGGCTCACCCCCTCTGCAAGTGTGGCCGGAGGAGAACCACCACTCACCCTCCGTAGCGTCCGGACTGTGGTGCGTAGGGAGATTCGGGACTCTGTTCTTGAGCCCCTATGCCAGCTCAAGGCACGGGTGGCACAACTAACGTGCATGCCTGTTGCCCCGCCTACACAGCCCCCAGCACAGCCCTGTCCTGGGCAGTGAAGGAACAGTGGCAACTGCCTATGGGTGGGGATATCAGTTCCACTGTTACCATCTGTGGGCTCATGGGCTCTGGATATCCAAACCTCTGTCCCCGTCAATTGTGTAACCCCCCCCCACACGTGTCATACACCGCCCCTGTATGCATCTTGTTTGTCTTGTCTGTTTACCTACCCAACCTACCTCCCCAGCTGTACTGACTTCCTTCACCTGACATACCACTCTCACCTGAAAAAACAAAAAAAAAAAAAGGGCACTCTGTACCCACAAAAAAATTATGCCCCATACATAGCTGCCCATTCCGCACACATGTCTGCTGGACATGGAACCTATCAATTACAATTGGCTGTACAACAAGTATTATTGTTGTCCTGACACCTCTCTCAGGGGTGGAAGGTTTCAAATGTCACACCAAATTACATACATATGCACAGCTGTTGCTGATGAAGAAATGGGCAGCTATGGGCCTTACCTACATCCCTCCTGCACATCCCAAGCTTGTTTCCCTACTGTGTTACCCTCTTTGTGACCCCTTTTTCACCACTTTCCTGTCTCCCCATTTTCTTTTCTTTCAAAGAAAATAGCGTGGGTGTGCGCCAGAGTAAGCACCGTTAAGCGGTTGGAAGTGGGTGTGAGCGTGTGTGCGCGGAGCTACCCGCCAGTGCGCATGTGTGAGCTCCCCGCAAACCAGTGCTAACCCGGTTGCAACTGCTTAAAAGTGCCTTAGTCACTTTGATTGACAGGTCCTGTACTCAGTTCAAAAGCAAAATAAAATCCCACTGTCAGTCCCAAACCCAGGACCTTGGAAACACTAGTCTGTACGACCTGCCACTAAGCCATGACTCTTATACAAAAACATTATGCTAAAATAAATATAACATGTAATAGTAGGGATGAATGTAAAGGGAATATAGGATGTGTAGTACACAAAGCATGTCATTTAAAATTACTGTCAAAACTACTGGATTTCCATAATAGTAGTGTGTGAACAGAAACAGCCATGCTAGTTGGCAGCTTGTAGATAATAAGGTCAGTTAAAGTACATAGATATATGTATGCATATGTACATATATATATATATATATATATATATAAATATATATCTATATATAGTTGTAGGAGTCAATGTGCATACACACTTGCTACAGGGAACATGAGAGAGGAATGGAGAATTGTGAATATACAGCACAGCCTGAAGCATGAGAGAGATACTAACCTTTACACTCACAGAACACTGTCCACAGCATACCAGCATGGTCCCCGCCCTCACAATCTGAAAGGGCAACGCCTATCCCACATACCCTTTTATAGCACTGACCTGAAATCACAGTGAGAACTGCAATCAGTACACAACTGGCTGTATGCAATTAGCAAATGCTGGCTTACAATTGGTGCAGAGGCCATCACATGGACCTATGCAGATACCTACAAAAGCATCCAGTGCTAACACTCCCCACATGCAATACATTCATTGCATTGTCTGTAAGCAGACAGAGGGAGAGTGAGAAGTGAGAGAGAGAGAGAGAGAGAGAGCAAAAAAATATATAAAAATCAGACACTGTGACTCTGTCACCCGAAGCTGTCAACACTGACAGTAGCAGCAGCAAGCAGAAGCTGTGGTAACGCAACCAGCTGCGATAAACAGAGGTAATGCAAAGTAGCAGGTTAATAGTGTGCATACTGTGAACCCTCCAAATGTGTCATAGGTCAGTATCCATAGGTATGTCCATGTGATATGTTGTGTGTACGTAGTTCCACCAAAAGGGGATGACCATACATCACATGTCAATCAGTCATAGGCCATGATCCTGGCAGAATTTGTCTGTGCGTTGGCCCAGCAATGGCTTTAGTGACTGCTTTGAAAGGTCAGCCAGGTTCAAAAGTCAGGATCAGCCCATCCCAAAGGCACACTGGCTGGGAACAAGTGTCTGCAGGTACCCGATGTCACTGCATATGCATCCCATACTGCATAATTCCATAGCTTAGCAGACCAGGCCCGTTATGCATATGATGTGGTAATTCCCAGGGTCAGTCGAGGTGCCCCCTTAGTGGTGTGGGACCACTGTTGCTGTATGCCACTGTCCAGGTACATGTTCTGTAGTACGGCCAAGATAAACTATCAGTGTTATATGCGGTGGTATGTCCTCTCGGAGTGCCGGTAGCACACATCCAGAGGTACCACGAGGTCACAGTGATGCTGTGTGCTCTCCTCTGCTGAGGCCGGCCCTCACCTGGACATGTGAGATGATAGGGAGGTTACATCCAGCTGGGATAAATATTTTAAAGGTGGGGGAGAAGGAGGGTGGATATGTGCACTGAACATGTCTGCAAGATTGTTGCCAATATCCGTGTGTTTGGTGAATGTTAAGTAGGTGTGGATTAACACAGAGCATATCTGATGCATGTGGTCCATATGTGTAACATAACTGAAGAAGGCCTTGTGGTCATCCATAGTGTTTGTGTCCATTTCCCCCCCAGAGTAGGCCGTGGCTGTTGTTATGATGGACCGTAGTGTAGTACCAGTGCTGACCACAGATGCCTTCCCTTAATGTGAATGTGCTCTGTCCTGCAGTAGCCTCCTGCTGTTGTTATACAATCTGCCTTTGTCTGGGGTCCACCGGACAGGATGCCTAACCTTTGTGCATAGGGTCTGGGTTAGACATGTGTGTGCAAGTTCCATGCAATCCGTGGCATGTCCGTGGTAAGCATTTGCAAAGGGGTCAGCAGTGTGGCTTGTGGCTTCCACTGGCCCAGTGTGCTGCATGGATACCATCTCAGTCCCAGCAAGTGAATAACTGTCTAATCACATACATATCAAAGTAGTCTACTGTGCTGGTGGTGGTGGTGGTGGGATATGTATATCCAGGCCGAGTAATGTCTGTCCACATCACAGTAGTGGACGGTGTCCCACATACAGTACCTTGGGTTGAACCCCCAGAGTGAGGTTGTGCATTGCACCTGTCAGTGTGTGCTGACCGATGGGGCATGCTACTATGTTGTGTGGAATGTGGCAGGTATTGTTGCACAGGTGTTGGCTGAGCACTGATATCTGGCCATGTACCTGTGTATCCACCACAACACACACACATGCAACATATGGGAGTAGTAGTATATCACTACACATGAGTATCATGTATAGTATGTGTGCCATATATTGCTGACATGGTCTGCTGATATCCTGTCTGTGTTCTCTTCCAGAGAGATGGCGCGACAGCGTAACCCCGCCTACTCTGTGGTGGAAGATGAGGAGATCCACCAGAGCCTGTATGACATCCTGTTTTCCCGCACCAGTCAGAATCAGCAGGAGAGGGCCGCACTGTGGCAAGACCTTGTCCGTAGGGTAAATGATATTGGCAAGCATAACAGGACATATGAGCAGGTACGACATCATTGCAGTGATTTAATCCAAAGTGTCCGGCAGCGTGCATCAGATATCCACAGGCAACAGGTCACCACAGGAGGTGGGGTGGCCACACATCCCCCCTCACCAGACTGGAGGGGCTACTCCTAAGTGTTGTGGCTCCAGCCCCAGAACACCAACAGCAGTACACCTGCATTATAATGGAGGCTGGTTCCACACAGCAGCACGACATGGAGCGTGCAGGTAATATGCCATATGTACACCTGACTGTTCTGTACACTGTATCATATGCAATATCAATGGCACAGTTGTGCCCAATGACATTAATCTCATCATTTCTGCAGGTCCCTCCAGGGTTACAGCAAGACAGGCCATCCATGCTGGTGAGTGTGTTTAACATAACCTATAATAGTCCTGATAATGCTAGTAACAGTAGTGTAACTCAGTAGTGCTCTGTGTGTATACTGTGGGGTGTGCATGTGTGCATGTGTGCAGGTGTGCCTGTGCCCATGTGTGCATGTGTGCATGTGTGCAGGTGTGCCTGTGTCCACGTGTGCATCTGTGCACGTGTGCCTGTGTCCACGTGTGCACGTGTGCATGTGTGCATGTTTGCCTGTGTCCACGTGTGCATGTGTGCATGTGTGCATGTGTACACGTGACCATGTGTGCATGTGTGCATGTGCCCATGTGTGCATGTGACCACGTGTGCATGTGTGCATGTGTGCATGTGTCCATGTGTGCATGTGTCCACGTGTGCATGTGTGCATGTGTCCACATGTGCATGTGTCCACATGTGCATGTCTGCATGTGTGCATGTGTGCATGTGTGCCTGTGTGCATGTGTGCATGTGTGCCTGTGTGCATGTGTCCATGTGTGCATGTGTGTATAAGTGCATCACTGGTAACAATGTCTGGAGACTGTAAACTGTGTTTCCTGTCTTCATCCCACAGGTTCTAGGGCTGCTCTGGTGACCTGCAGCAGGGAACCTGAATCCTGTGCCACGGCTACTGGTAATGATGATATTTGTGTAATGGTACAGGAAGGTGTGTCAGGGTCTGCCATTGGTCAGCCAATTGACAGTACACAGCTGTCAATCCCATCATTGCGCACAGTCATCCTGCCTGTACATCCTTTGTCACCATTGTCCCTAGGTGATGGACAGGATACAGTGGGCATAGTCCAGGGTAATGTGGTACCTGTGGCACATGCGTCCCCACACAGCAGCCATGGGCAGGGTCCTCCGATGGTACCACACAGACAGTTGCCCATGGGTTCTCGTGGGAGCATCCGTGGGTGTACTGCCTCTGGCCGACGTGCCCAAAGAGGTCTGTCAACCTCAGCTATGTTTCGGACTGTCATGCAGGCACAGTCACGTATGGAAAGATACACCAGACAGGGTCTGAGGGAGCTCAGAGCATGTTGCACAGCCATGACAGACAGTATGCGTGACATTGCGGATGCTATCCGTAACTTCACCGATGTCATAGACAGACGTTGTGGGGACATATTACAGCAGTTCCACAACCAGATGTCCATGAGCCAGGGCAATGGTGGGCGATTGCGGCATCGACGTGGCCATATGCCGGCAGCAGCAGCAGCTGGCAGTCGGCGCGGACGACAACAGGCTCGTGCACGCCCCCATAATGCCAGCAGCAGCCCCAGCAATACTGGGTCTGTGCTGTCATCGGAACGCCCCAGGAGACCACGTGCACGTGGCTCTGGACAGTCCCAACAGGGACTTGTGTCCAGTCAACACACTCCCGCTTCTGATGACAGTACCCAGTCTGGCTTTGTACTGGATACGGTCCGTAGCACCCCTGCCAGGCACAGGTACCATGTCCGTGCACACAGGCACTGATCTGTATGGCCTGCCAGGTGCAGTCTGTGGCTGTCCACAAACCCCTGTATATGGCAGCCATGAGGTGGAACTGTGTGCGTGCATACACACATGCAAAATGTTAACACCTAGGGCAACCACACGTACACACTGCACCAACACTGCCCCACCCTGTACTGCTGCCCCTCACCAACACACATACACGCACATGTCAATTGGTGGTATCAGTGGCTGACTCAGGCATACCTAATCCACACCCTGTGCATATGATGACACTGTGCCACCTCCTGCAATCTCCAACATCATTGCGGGAACAGGTAAACACGTTGCTGATGCACAGGGTGACTACATAGAAGTGTATTAGTAGTATCATGTTGGTAACAGTACAGTGTGCTGCTATGACTGTGTGTTTATCCCAGCATGCCTGCTGCAGTAACTGTATGAATGTCCTGAATTGTTATCTGCACCCATAGTACATACCAAAGTATTACAGCTGCACATAATTGCATGCCGGTGGTAAGGTTGTCAACAGATAGCCACATACATGGGTAGCACAGGGGGAAAGCTAACGCAAGTAGTGATATGCAATGGTGGACATGTACAGTAATGGTGTCAAGTTGCCCACAACGACTATGCCATGTGGATGTTCTCGCATGTAGATATGTGTGCAGTACCAATGTAATCCAAATCACAAATAAGTATGACATAATATCGGTTCTACCATGGGCATCTGTGCTGCGTATTCCTGGGTACATGTTGATAGTGCCTACATATTTGCATTGTTACTTACTGTTATTGTTACCCCTTCTTTGTTGTATAATGCACTACTTCCAGCCCTGTTTACTGTAGCTTTGTTTGCATGCATGTTCGCTTGGGGTCCCCTGGAACACTGCTTACACCTGCAATGCAGAGTTACAGTGGTTCTGTAGACTTCTAGTGACATCTGCATAGCGTACGATACGTATGTCAACTTTACACATGACAGAAAGTCACTGTCTGTCCTGTACGCATGTACGTTGCCTGTGACACATTGCACACGTCTTACCTGGCATTTACCCACGTGTGCAGTCATATATGTCAGTGCTATGAAACAGTAGCGGTACACCCACACATACACACCTTCAGTATGTTGTTCCCCATTGGCCCTATGTGTTGGTACTCACCATGGCAATCACACTACTAGGGTAGCATGTGCAAAGGTAACCTGTGAATCGCCTCTATGGTCCAGTTGTGGTTTATGTGAGTCATGTGTCATTGTCACAGCTGACACATGTATGCAGTCAGCCATCACCCTTGGCCAGGAATGTACAACACGTGTGTGGGATGCCACCACACAGCCAATCTGGGGACTGGTCTCTCTGAACCCAGTAATGCCATACCCTGTCAGGTGGCATGTCATATATACTACGTCCAGGACAAACGTCAACCTCAATCCCTGCTGCTACTATTGATAATACCCCTGAAGATGTTCCTGATAGTTTTGACCAGTTCTTTACTGAGACATTTCAGGCCCTAGCTAGCCATCTACTTCCTAGCTCCCCTGGTCCTGAAAGTAGCACCCCTAGAAAACTACTTGCGTCCAGCTGCCAACCAGTCGCCACTTCACTTCTCCGTACCTTGATTGTAACAGTGAAACCCACTACACTTTCTGCTGATCAACTCCCTGCCGAGTACCTATCAAAACCAGATGATGCTATTGCTTACCCCGTCTCAAAGGTAATCAAAGGAACCATGTTAGAATCTAACTTTCCCACCATCTGGAAAATGTCATATGTAATCCCACTTCACACAGGAAGCAGCTCTACTGAAGTCTCCAATTATAGGCCAATAGCTATATTCTCTCCACTTGCAAATATTATGGAAACTTTCATCATAGACAAGTCATGCACCACCTAATCCAAACTCGCATTATGGCAGACACTCAGCATGGCTTCCGTCCTCATCACAGCACTACGTCAGGTCTCCTAGCCTTTACTAACACCATAAGCCATACTTGCAACAATAATTATATATCCACAGCCCTCTTTTTGGATATTTCAAAGATCACCAACTTGTACTCCACACCCTGCAAAGACTGTCTAGATACTGGAGCCTTCCAATGGTTTCAATCCTACCTGCATGGTCGACATCAGGCTGGCCTCTGGCAGAACAAACTCTCTAACCTTCTACCTAACACCCTCAGAGTACCACAAGGCTCTATACTAGGGCCCTTGCTGTTCTCCATCTTCATTAATGACTGTTATACTGTCATCCCAAAAGTCAGCTGTATCCAATATGCTGAATACTCTACTCTGATCTGCTCAGCCACATCTCCAGTAGAGTTATGGTCAGCTACCCAGACCACCTTTAATACAATAGCAAACTGGCTTTCTGAACATCGTCTGATCCTAAATCCCAATCAAACTAAACTGCTGTTATTTCACCAACACGTAGGTCTACCACTTTCACCGTTACCATAACATCAACTGATGGCACAATAATCTCCCTGACCCATCTCCGAAACTATTAGGTGTCATCATAGACAATAATCTCAAATGTGACATACATGTTAACCAGATTATCAAAGCCATCAATAGAAAACTAGGGTCACTTTACAGAATTAAAGCCTTCCTAGCCCCTCCAGCTAAAGGTGCCATAGCTCGCTCACACCTTGTTTCAACCCTTCTGTATGCATCCCCTCTACTCTCGAATATGAACAAGACTGTCCTTAACAAACACTCAATTTGCTATAACCACATTGCCAGGTTTGCCACTGGGCTGCCTTTTAGGACACATCATTGCATCAATCTAAATCAGCTTGGTTGGCTTGCAATACCCAGCCTAATACAGTATAACCAACTGATTATGGCCTATAAAATCCTCTATAATCCAGACAATACTCCTGCACTTCAAATATTATCACCCCTATAACAATCCTAGACCGCTTGATCCTCTAACAAAGTACTACTTCAGACTAGCAAGTTTAATAACACAGCCGGTGATTCTCTCTTTGCAAACCCTGTAAGTAGATCCTGGAACTCACTTCCAGCTGATATTACCCTACTGTCCACCTTAGGTCAATTTAACAGTAGACTCAAACAACATTTGTCACTTAACTGGCTATGTCAATGTATCAAGCCTGGCTAACTCGAATGTGTAACTTCTGTGAACCACTTTACTGTGTAATTTTAATTTAATCCTGACTTGTGCTCAGGTCTAACATTAACCTATGGAACATGTTTGACTTGCTTACTTATGTAATCTCTGTAAATAATCTGTTTGTAATATGTAATGCTAGTATTATGTAATGCTGTATCTGCTACCCTCGTAGCTTGTCTCCACGGGCCTCCCCTGGAAATGGACATGCATCCAGTCGGGCTATCCCAGTCAACAAATGTAGGATAAATAAATAAATCAATACAATATATTACAGTGACGACAATACCAGTGAGACATTGACACACACTGACAGCGTGCTGAACACACTGGGGCATACGTGGGGACTCAGAATAGCAGCCTGCCTGGGCATCACTCACCTCTGCAGCTGGCACACAGGCATATGTTCCGTCGGAACAGAGCACATGCCACACATGGGACGCACATCCCCTGTGCCACACACTCACAGCCTGTAGGGCTACAAAACACACCTGCTACAGACGTGTCAGGTACCTGTCTTGTGTGCTGCACTGGGGTCCCACTCAACAGGCTGTATCTGGTGAAGGTCACAGTGATATGACTCAGGGGCACTATGGTCCACCACAGCACACATGCATACAGGTCAGTCAGAGGCATGGACAGATATGACTCACTCATTGACCATGCCAGTGTGGCTGCCTGAGACATACCTCCCTGGACTACATGATAGGGAACATAGAATGGATCTCTCAGCATGTGGCACAGGCCAGTATGAGCCTGATGTTGGTTGCCAACATACCCTCACCAGGTATTCTACCACTATATGTGGGAAGGGTGTTGTATGTCTACATTATGCTCAGTCTTCACTGTCATTCATAGGGTATCCACTGGCTGTCAACATGTGCTTACATGCTAGGGAAGCCACAATGATGTGCACAGGTCATCTTGCACGTGACACCCATGGCCCGATGTATAATGGCAAAGCTCCTTGGTACACACATACTGCCTTATGCTGCAGGACATGGTTTACATAGCAACCTCCATGGGTATCACACAGGTTAGGACACTAACAGTGCTGCTACACAACAACAGCAGTGTACACCGGAAGATGCATGCATCAGACACTGCCCTCAGCACGGTGAACTGCAATGTCTGTGCAGTACCAGATTCATGATTCATGGCTCACAGGTGTTACCCATCATTGACAGGTTATGCCCCATACCATGCCTGTTGTCCCCTACACATGTAACACACATGGATAGGGGGGTGGTATCCCAAGGTAACACAGATACGCACACCTCTAGGTTGTTGGCACAGCACAAACCATTAGGGCCTACTCATGTGCAGCTGACAGTGTGTCGGACTGCCGTCTGGTTCATAGCCTGGCACACACAACCCTCACATACACAGGAAGACCACCTATCCTCCATAACAACACTGGCAATATGACAGTCTCATGAACTGTGTTTATAAGGCCGTACTGCATCCAGCCAAACATTGTGTGTGAGCATTACAGTAGCTACAACACACTAGTTGAAGAGTTCACAGCATGTGGTCACCGAATTGCAGTGGAATGACATGTTACCACTACCACAACAGGTGGGAACATGCAGCACCTGTACATTGACTACATGTACACTATATGGCCCAGACCAGATGTGTATCCCCTGCTGTAGGTCTTTCACCATAGACACCCACACTGTATAGGGACATACCACATGCGGACCCTGCAGTAAGACACAGTCATATTGGTATACATTGCAAATACCATTTATCCACACGAAGCATGTGTCAGACATGGTAACTACTGCATGTCACAGGTATTTATGTGTATGTGTCACACACATACATCATGTGTGCAATGCCATTGCTGGTTTAGGCAATGGCATGCATTGTTATGTACAAACACCCACACAAGGTCATACTGTGTGACACAACCACACGTGACAGTTGTGGGTTACCAAAACATACCTATCTGTACTCTGACAATGGTAATAGACACAGTAGCAGAGCACACTATTGGCATTACTAGCCAACTAGCCCTGTTTGGCTGTGTTGATAGTGTGGTGACATCGCCTGTGTTTACTGGGGGAGTATGCAGCATCTGGTGTATTGTAGTATTTGCCAAAAGGATCTGTTTTCTCACACTTGCATTTACACACACCCTACTACCCCCACACACATGCACACTTGCCATTTGCAGGATTTATTCCCCTACCTAACTAAGTCATGACACGTGCGAGAGATGCATTAGCAAAGCGCACTATTCGGTTTACTAGATAGTTTCTCTTCTCTGGCTATACTTATAGGGTGCTGACAACATCAGTATTTTGAAAGGGTAATGTACATTAGGTAGTGTGATCTCCTGATTGCCAAAACTAACATGTTTTTCATACAGAAATGCACACACACGAACTCCCCACATCCAAACACACACACATGCCATTTACAGGTTTCAAACTCCTACCTAACTACATTACGATACTCAGGAGAAACGCATTAGCAGAGTGCGCTATTCACATTACTGGGAGGCTTCCTTTCTCCTGCTGTACTTATAGGGTGCTGACATCATATGTGTTTAGAAAGGGGAGTGTGCATCCTGTAGTGTGTTCTCCCAGTTGCCAAAAGGGACATTTCCCTCATACATATTTGCACACATACAGTAACCCCCCTCATCCAAACACACACACTTGCCATTTGCAGGATTCAAACCACTACCTAACTATGTTATGATACTCGAGACGGACGCATTAGCAGAGCGCGCTATTCACGTTACGGGGAGGCTTCCCTTCTCCTGCTGTACTTATAGGGTTCTGACATCATCTGTGTTTAGAAAGGGGAGTGTGCATCCTGTAGTGTGTTCTCCCAGTTGCCAAAAGGGACATTTCCCTCACACATATTTGCACACACACAGTAACCCCCCTCATCCAAACACACACACACTTGCCATTTGCAGGATTTAAACCACTACCTAACTATGTTGTGACACTCGAGACGGACGCATTAGCAGAGCACGCTATTCGCATTACTGGGAGGCTTCCCTTCTCCTGCTGTACTTATAGGGTGCTGACATCATCAGTGTTTAGTAAGGGGAATGTGCATCCTGTAGTGTGTTTTCCCAGTTGCCAAAAGGGACATTTCCCTCTCACAGCCTTTCACACACACAAACCCCACTCACCCACACACACTGAGCATTTGCAGGATTCGAACCCCTACCTAACTATATTATGACACTTGAGGGAGACGCATTAGCAGAGCGCACTATCCGAATTACTGGGCATCTGTTCTGCACCTGTAGTATTTCTAGGGTGCTGACATCTTTATTTCCACAGAGGTATGTAGATGTAGTACTACCTGTCAGGTGGGGGTAGCATATATATGCATTTGCAGCCACCTACGTCAGGGTCAGATATGCACATCGCACTGGCAGGTTATGTTCTATACCATGCTTTGGGACCACAGGACCTGTAACACACAACACAACCAGTCCAGAACACCACACCCACATCCAGGACACACACTTAGCTTCCCTGGGAACAGTGCCAGGATATGCAGGTATTCACATACACCATTCCAGTTGTTAACATCAGGTACAGGCATATTGTGTGTGAAAACTACTCAGGCCTCTACCACTTTACCCTACCGCCACTACAATTTGTGGGTCCATGTGCTATGGCAGAACCACACACCACAGCCACATGGGTGAATACATATTGCACATGTCCATCTGCAACGTGGGTACTCACTGTTCCACACCAGAGGTAGACCACCATTGTTGATATCTGACCATGACCACCTTTCCCTGGACATCCATATCTCATCTCCACCCCAGGCAAGGTTGTCACTGCACACAAACTGTGTTTAGCACAAGCAGACTCTACACTTGTGTAGACTGGGGTGGATGACTTCAGAGAACCCATGCTGGAGGACTATACTGGCCACTCAGCATAATCCTTGACACTTGCATCCTATGAGCATGTGTACAGTTTGCATTGGTCATGCTATCCCACATATACCCATGACTGCTCCACAACAAGACACCTGTCAGCTGTACACCGGCCATATATGCGCCGTTCAACAGACTGAGCGACCTAATACATTGCAGAGCTGTAGCCCACAGAGGGAGGACATCTGTGGATGGTTCCAGCACGGCACTTCATTCACACATACTCATTACAACACAGTGTTGACAGTGGAATCGTCCAGAGAATGCAAATAGGGCTCCCCTCAGTCTGTTATTGACGGACACCTACTGTCAGAGATCCTCAGCAACCCTCTCACAGCACACACCGACAACATGGCTGTGGCTTAGCACATTCAATCCCTGAGACCTCCACGGTGCCCCTGCTTGACAGAGGCACAGCTCACTAGCCTCACATGTTGCCTTCTGTGACCTACTTTACAGTGGCACGGCAGCCTACTATCCTGGGGATGCAGATGCCAAGCACACTCTGGCTGAGCTGTCATTCCCTGGGGCAAGAAGCCTAGTATTGACCTCTACACCCATATGTTCAATTGTCGGATGCACAATATTTGTTGTGCTGTTCTACTGTTTGCAGGTCTTTATTGCCATAGAATTCCCTGTTCCTATGACCAACTTGTGTATCTGTGGCAGATGTTTGCATATGATGGCGATCCACTATATCACTTATGTCTCTGTGGTCATTTACTGTGTGCACTGGGCTGATTGCTGTGTTGTGGTTGGTTCCTGGACTGACACGTACAAATACCAGATATGTGTGGCCAACTGCTACACGGAGATATGGCCTAAGTGTGTGAGCATGCCCAGTTCAGCCTTTCCATGGCATGTTGTCTGACATATGCCTCATTTATCAAAGTGTGCGAGCATGCCCAGTGTGAGCTTTCCATATGTTGCACTCTGAAGTCCAACACATAATTGGGTGTGTGTGACCTTCGACATTATCGCACGTTTATGATTGTGTGCTGGGTGTCATGTTATGTACTAACTGGCCAACTGCTTCGTGTCTGCCACAACAGGGATTATACTGTGCCTGCAGGAATTGCATGGGATACTTTGCAGACAGTTCTCAACATACTTTCATAATGACCTAACACTGTAGTACCGTATAGTGTACTGGTTTGGTACTTTCACTGTAGTGGACAGTATCCTGGGCTTTAGTCCTATCACTGCTTGACATCTTCATAGTGAGCACAACAGACTGTGTAGGGGCCAGTTGTGCACATATGACCATGTTGCAATATGTTCAGATATGGACTACCTACACCAGGCTCATCCAACATTGCTAGTGTATTCCACAACATGGGTGGACATTGGCAAACACTAGTGATGTTCCGTAGGCCATTTCTGATGGTAGTTACAGGGTGTGTTTGTCCTTCGACACACATTGTAACTGGAGTTTGCCATTACATATGTCATGGTTGGTATACTGTGCCTCTGTCTACCTCTGACATAGTGATACCCAGGGTAGCCTACCATCTCCCATACACTCATCAGGATGCCTCTTGAGGGGTGTCGATATGTGGCACTCTGGCTGACCTGTACCAGGAGTTTACTGAAGTGTGGGGGTGCCTTCTGTGTTATGGATCATTCTGTACAGCTTGTCCTATGTATGTCAGTGCTGAGGTTCAGGTCTCTCATGTGCATAGCTCACTGCCATTCAGATTGTACAAGGTGCAACATGTTCATTCATTCCAGGTTGGACATGGCTTCATACATCAGGCACAGCTTTCCTGTAGCTGGGAAGGATGGCGGTGTGTGGGGCTGCAGTTTGTTTACTCAGGCAACACATGGCATCTGTTCAGGCTCTTTGCTACCCCTGGTGGGGTACTGTTGTGGACTTTACAGTTGTTGGAGGTGTCTGCTGCGGTATATCCCACAGGGGCTATTGTAGTCAGTTGTGATGCTGATGGAGGATGGCTGCAGAGCCAGAGTGAGTTCCCCTTATCTACATCTGCCAGCCTTCATGTTTGGGTGGGTATATGGTACATGTTTCTGCAAACACTACAGACACATGTTTGTCCAGTGCAGGATATTTATCACCTTTTGTACCCAGGTCTCACATTACATGTTAGGTGCCTCATGGGTTAACACCTGTGTGGTAATTTGTGGGCACTTACTGTATATCCACGGTGGTTGTCTATACACAGTTCTGCGATTAGCTTGCTGACATGGCTATGGCTACAGTTGTCTGTTTGTAGGTGGCCCTTTTGTGGGTTGCTTGTGTCAGCTGGGGGTCGGATATGGTGGGCTGTTTGTACTCCTCTGCATACATGCTCAGTCACAGTCCTTCCATGTTGGCCTATACCTATGGGACATGTATACAGAACGGGGGTGGGGAGGGCCAAGAGCAGGCCTTGTGGGATGCCACTCATATCCGCTTTGTAGTCTGACATGGATGCGGCATGTCTGACCATGTCAGTTCTGTCCTTGGTCTGCTTTGCAACCCCTCTACTGACATAGGGGTGTATATTTAAGCTGGTGAACATATCCATACTGAACACGTGTGGTATTGTCTAGAAGCATGTGCATGGTCCAGCTACTCTGTGTGGACCACATAGCCCTCATCAATGACCTTAATGACTGCTTCAAATGGGTCAGACATGTTTAGGGGCCGGTTCTGCAGTTACAACAGCCACAGTGTGTAGGGTCCAGTATCAGTAGGTCCACATTAGCCTTCTGTCTGCGGTACATACTGATCCTTTCCATAGCTGTGCAGAACAAGCTTGTCAGGATCCTGGGGTGGTAGTTTGGAGTATCCATTCAGGCAACACCTTTGTTGTGATGGACCACTGTTGTTGTACACTGCTCTTTGGGTACATATCCTGTGGTAAGGCTGACATTGGCCAGTAGTGTGATTTTGCATTCCATTACTCTTGGGGTCCATGTTGGCCTCAGCACAGGACACCATCACATACCTTTGATGCTGTGTGTTCTGCTTTGCAGATGATGGCTGTTACCTCAGCATCTGCAATGTCAGGGGACCATCTGCTGGGATAGGTATTTTGCACTTGGGGGGAGGTATTTGCACTGCACCTGACAGGTTGTATGTTAGCAATATGTGTGTGTGTTTGGTATGTTGTTTGTAATATCTGTGTGATTTGGAGCATATCTGTGGATGCCCAACATGGTTCCTACCATCAGTTGGGTAAGCCTTGTGATTATCCTTAGTGTCCTGTACGTGTTGTATCTTCATAGGTTCATGGGTTCATAGTAGGCTAGACACCCTAGGCCATTAGTAAGCCTAGCTAGAGTGTGTGTGTCTTTCGCCACCCCTTGCTATGTTCAATTATGGCCATTTATGAGGTTCTTCACTGTGCCTCTGTCTGGTCGTGACACAGTGGGGACCCCAGTATACATGTACGGTCATCCATCCACTTGGAAATATTCCTGTTGAGGGTGTCAGTGAGGGGCTCTGCCTACCATGGATTGGGATCCTGTTTCTGGGTGTGGGGAGCCTATGGGTTATGTATCTGTCCCTCCAGCACATCTTATTTCATTATGTGTTGAGGTTGACATCTGTGACTCTCACTGCTCCAATGGCTTTGATTTCCTGTGGTGTAGCATGTCCATTACTCCTGTGTTGGACATGGCCTGGTACAACAGACATACAATGCCTCTGTGTAGGCAGTGTGTGACTGCAGTCAGCTGGGGTGTCTACAGCCAGGCAGCATATGACATATATTTCACACCCTTTATCCTGTTGGTGGGGTAACTATGAGGTCTTGCGAACCGCTGCAGGTGTCACGTATGGTACATCCCATATGAGTCATTGTACTAGATTATGGGTCTGATAAGGGAACAGTACAGCGGCACAGTGACCTCTGTTGATGTTGGTGTGAATCCTTTCATGATCACGGTGTCCAGTATCAACAGTCTTCATAGCCACATTGGCATTGTGGCTGTCACATGACAGATTAATGTCGACCTGTGTCCCTAGGTCCCTGATGACTCCTTGCATACATAATGGTTTGACACCTATGTGGTACTTTGTGTACCTTGTCTGGTATGTGGTGGGACATCCATACTGTCCAGTGTCTTTGGATGTCTGGGTGGGGTTCTTGTGTGTGAGAGTGTGGTCTGTCGCATGCTACAGACTGTACAGCAGTTTTGACTACAGTTATGTGCACATGGGTGGTGTCCACTGCTTTGTGCATTGTCAGTTACCTGGCTATATGGGTGTCTGTGCTGCATATGGATACTCCTCCTCCTTTGATGTCTTGGTGCAGGTGTTGAGGCCATAACACATGGTATGTGGTATAACCTAGTAGTGCTGGTGTGGTATCACTAGGCCTGCAGCAGGCTTCTGTCACTGGACAGGCATCAATGTTCTCCATAATGGGAAGTGCCTCAGGGGCATGCATATTGCAGTTTACACATCTGGCATTGGTCAGCATTACCCTTATGTTTCCTACCACTTATGTTTTCTAGGGGGTGGGTAGTCTTTTTGGCCTTGCCTACATACGGCTCTATGGAGGCGGCAAAGGCCTTATCCAGTATCCAGACGCACACGGGTAACAGCTGACAGCCACCCCTGTAACAGCAGCATGGCTTGTCATGCTTGACATCTCAAGCAGACACACATTACACCCTCTTGGACTGACAGCTGTAACTGTGCCAGCTGTTAAACATGAGCATTCTGTGTTTGTACTGTGGCATCATTCTTGGTGAGGGTTGGATGCTGCACACAGCCAGTGTCATCCGCCCTGGGGTACATACTCGGAGGGACCATCCATGTCTCATTTGATGTTGACCAGGGAGGTACATCTCAGGTAATTCACACCAGCATGGACATTGAGTGCATCATATTTCTGCTTGCTTTGGGGTGACCTGCGTACTTGTGTTAAGTGGCATTTTGTGGCTACCTACAAGCAGCTTACTCTACCCTTTCCCTTGTTCAGTCTGGTGAGTGGGACAGCTGTGTTTCTGCCTATACAGACACCTATTACGACTGTATCAGGCATGTTGTTTCTCCTTCGGGCCTGTGACTGTTTGGCACACCAGCTTTGCGTACTATTCGTTGCATGTGCTATGTTTGAAGGTTGTGGTTGCTTGTGATCTACTTTGGAGGCATCTGTTGGTGTGGTGTGTTTGTAATTAAGGCCTCCGGGAATATTTGTCTGTGTTTATGTGTTTGGTTTACAGTTGTGGTAGGTCTATGTGGGACTGGGTTTGTGGTGTATGTGGTTACCTTCTCCTCCTGACTAGTGTTGACAGTACTGAGTTGTTGGAGCTCAACCTCTGCTTTGGATACATGGATGCATCTATCACATATGTTTGTATTTATTGGGGGGGTGTTGTGGTTGTCTGTGTACTTGGTACTGGCGTCACTTTGCCTCTGGATTCATAGGTTATACTTGTTGTGGCTGGACTTAGTGGATTGTATGTGTGGACATATGTTGTTGCCATACTACTAGTCAGTGATTACTTCCCTTTTTATGTTTGCTCTATCATGTGGTATCTTCCTCATTCTCTTGCATGGTTTGGTAATGGCTGGAGGCCAGCATGCCAGATGCCTGCGTGTATGGCATTGTGTGTTGTTGTTATTTGTGATTGCATACTCCAAGCATTCCTGGCTGTGTTCATGGAATGCCTGTATAACATGTTCTGTGGTGTGTCCCATATTCTGCACTTGCACAGGGTCTTTTGTGGATTCAACATCGGTTTTGAGGGCTGCAACCTATACTTTACACATGTTTTTCACTGTGGTATTCTGGCCAAGGACTGGGGTCAGGGTGTGTATATCCAGTGTGCTTACTCTATGGTCTGGTCTTACCAGTGAGGGGTACACTTCTCATCTTGCCATCTAGTACACATGTTGCTGATTAACACATCCAGTATGCTTACCCCTCTTGTGGGAGTAGTGCATTGTTCCTGGGCATTTTGGTTTATGGAATCTGGGTAATTTTCTCCTACTGTGTTGGTGCTAGTACAATGCTACCGGTGCATGTCTGGGTATTTTCAGTCGAGCAATATAATGCGGTTTGGGGGGCTTTATATATTCATGTATTCCGACATAGGCCAGGTGCTGTTCCTGGTATTAGGACAGTGGTCTGCAGCAGGCTATATACTGTGAGGCAGTTTTAGCCATTGGTATTTGACCATGGATATTCCATGCTGCTTCTTGTTGTGGTACCAACATGGGGGGTGTGGTTATCCTTGCCATTTCTTGCTAGTCACCCTCCTTTTGTAGCTTGTTCCATGTTTTGCGGCTGTACAGCACAGTATGAGGTGTGACCTGGTAGTGTTAGGGTGCTGATGTGAGCCTTGGCCAGTTCTCTATTACAGGACTGGTATCTACATTCTCCTTACTGTGTGCGTTTACACTGCACACATCTTGCTGTTTACCGATCTGTCATGGGGTAGTATTACATCTAGGTTCCTATCCCTTGTAGAACCTATGAGGTTGGGTTTGTGTTTTGAGACTTACCTATTCAGGGCATGCTGTGGGTACTGACAGCCTTTGCCAGTATCCATGGGGCATGGCATGATAGGTGCATGCCACCCCTAGCAGGTGGTGCATCATGTCAAACTCAGCATATCTTCCCAGCCTGTAACACATTGGCTCCCCTTTGACTGACTGCATTACTTTAGCCAATTATTGTACTTGATCTTCTTGTCTTCATAGTGTGGCATCATGCTTGGTGAGGGTGAGATGTTAGGCAGGGTCTTCATGTTTGCATATACTAGATGGTGTTACATTGCTTAACACATGGCAATCATGCCTCAGGTGGTGCTGCAGGGCTGCCTCTGTCGGATGCACATACTACACTCCCTGTACATGTTTGAGAGCAGGTTGTGTCATGTTAGGCATCCCTGTTACTATATGAGTGAGTCAGAGGGTATCATTCCCAGGGTTCCTACTGAGCCAGTGTATGTGCTATCGTTGCCTCTTTGCCAAGGCCAGGGCATACTGGGCATGCCTCCTTCTGCCTACTGGGGCAGGCTCAGGTTGTTCCTCCTCCGAGTCACGCTCTGCCTGTGATGGCCTTGGCAATGGTGGGGGCTGTTTGGCCCGCCCTATGCTGGTCCTGCTGCAGCTGTTTTCGCAAGATCATATTATGTAGCATAGCACATACCATGACAATTTGGGTACATGTAGTTGGTGAGTACTGCAAGGCTCCACCAGATGTGTCCAGACACCGGAACCGTGACTTGAGCAGCCCAAACACATGCTCTATCACCTTACGTGTTTGTGCGTGTGCCTCATTATGGCGTTCCTGTTCAGGTGTGTTGGCGTTTCTGATGGGTGTCATCAGCCATGGCTCCAGTGCATAACCTGCATCCCCCACTAGGTGTCCGTGTGAGATGTCCCCATTGGCAAATGTCTGGTACAGCTGCGTCAAATGCCAGATGTGGGAATCGTGATAACTCCCAGGGCAGCCAGCACACACATTCATTATTATGCCCTGGGCATCACACACGACCTGGCAGTTGATGGAGGGGAAGCCCTTGCGGTTAATGTAGGCCCTACCCCGCTCACCGGCTGGTGCTTTGATGCATATGTGCGTGCAGTCTATAGCACCCAGTACCTCAGGGTATTCCGCTATTTACTGGAAGAGACACGTATTGCTGGCCAATACCTCACGGGCATTGGGGAAATATACATGATCACCAACATGTGCTGACATGGCATCCAGGAACTGGTGTAGTACCCTGGAGGCTGATGCCTGTGATATCCCCATCATATCGCCAGTTGGTCTCTGGAAGGTACCTGTTACTAGTATTCTTAGGCCAACACATACCTTGGTTTCCACTGGGATGGGTTCCCCTCTGTTGGTTCTGTGTGTGAGGCGTGGCCTGCACAGCTCAACAATTTGCTGCAGGAGCTCTCTGTCCACTCTATAGCGCTCTACTATCTCCAGCTCATGTAACCCGTGGTAGGTGACCCTGGGCCTGTACACTCTTCTCTGTCTCCTCACTGTGGGTTGTCTGGCACCATCTGCATTGTCACCACCCTCAGCAAGTCGCCTATGTCTCATTATGACAGCTATGGCAGCCCCTAACATTTCTGCTCTGAGTGAAGCTTTTCAGTTTTCACTTCTATTAGCTTACTCCTGTCTTGCAGTGTCTCTTAATGGAAACATCCTGCACTACTGTTTGCAGAGTTTTAAGTGCTGGGCTGGGCTACTATTCTGCCTGTGTAATTGCCTGCTTCTAATTGTTTTCACCTGCTAGCTTCAGCAGTTATCCCTGCTAGCTTCCTATTAATTCTGTTGCTTCCTTTTTCCTCTCTGTTTCCTCAGGGGGGAGCAACTTGCATACTATCTGAAACACGCTCACAGTGGCTTACACGCGCGCACACATGCTTACACAGTTCAGAATCTACTTATTCGGGTTTAAACGCATGTACACCTGTGCAAACACTGTTACACGTCTGCCAACAGCCTCCAACATACTCAGCCTGCCTTACATGCTTGCACACCCGCGCAAACAGTGTTAAACATCTCCCAACACGCTCCCACATGCTCACACTGCCTTACACGCACGCACACTGTCCTACTCGCGCTTCATGGCGTGCACACATGCGCATGCACGGCCAGCAAGACACTTTGGTGTAGGTTACAGTGTACACCTTCCATTTCTTGACTTTCCATGACTTATCTAGTGGCACACCTCTTTCCATGATCTGTGCCTGTCATCTGTCATGTTACACTGGCCTCCAATGAACTGCATTTCTTTCTACCATTCCCCCCTGTGATGTCACCTATCTCCTACTCTATTCCTCCCCCTTTTGTATCTCTTACACTACTCAGACTGTGCTCATTTGGTATGTGACTGTGAGATTCAGTATCCGAACCCTCATTTATATGAGATTGCCTACTAATGCTTAGTTACATGTCTTAGACTCAGCTTCCCCCCTTAGCAACCACTACACGGTGGCCATGTTGGTTTTAGTCTGCAGGTCCCTGCATTGTCATTCCATGTATTGCATGAAACCCACATTTGTGGGTTTATAACCTTCTTTTTCATGGTTTTATACAGCGCAGCCTGTTTGCGCGGGGCTGCGCTGGGTTTAAGCATGGCCGATCGCTGAAAAAAAAAATTATATTTTTAATATTTTTGCATCGGGTTATCTTGCCAATGGCCACATATTTGGCCATTGGCATGCTGCCTGAATCATATGCAACCTTTTTTTGGAGCTGACATTGTGGATTTTGCAGAAATGTACTCAGTTGTCAACTGAGTACATTTCTGCAGCTAAAACGTCTCCTACACGGACTAGTTTCTGCTTCGTGGATCGCTAATATACCTCATTTGCATACCTTTCGGATGCAAGTGAGGTATTTAGCATGTCCATGCCCAGTCCGTGTAAGAGACGTTTTAGCTGGTCTCTTACACGGAGTTTAGGGCTGTTCCTGGATCGTGAGGCTTGCATGGAGTGTTGCACGTCTCTTACACTCCGTGCAAGCCTTCGTGAATCCTGCCCATGGTCTATATTTAAAAGTGCTTGTAAATCATGTAGCATCCTGACAAATGGTAGCTTACATCATCTGCTTTGCTTAGGTGTTTTTCAGGTATGACTTAGAAAATGAAGTTGTAAGGACCAAACCGAGGTATGCAAGCTTTATTTCATTTCCACATTATTACATTAACCACTGAATTTTGCTGTTATGCATTAGAAGCAGCCCTGTAAAAAGCTGATGCAGTATTAGTGTGTGCAGAACTGTTTGATGTATTACTGCACTAGATAATGTAAACTATGGATTCCGCTAATGAAAATACAGTGCCACTAACTTGTTGCAGATACAGGAAAGTGTTCAGTCCTACCCCATCTATACATCTATCAGAAATGATGTGGCACATTTCACAGGATAAACAACATAACTATGTATGGGTTTGCAAAGCCTTCCTATGGGAGGATGAAGAATAAAAGAAGCTTAAAGGGAATAACACCAGTGTGGTACACAAATGATATCAGTAACATTCTTAGAATGGATTATGAAAGTGTTCCTTGCTGAATTCTGCAGATATTTAACTTGAAGCACTTGTCCCATTATTCTATTCAGAGACTGAACAAGTTCTGTGAAACAGTACCTAACTGTTGTCAGCTCTGTCAGATAGAAACTATTTTATTTATTTACTAGTAGCAGTTGTTGTTGTGTCTTTCGGCTTTTCCCAGTTAGGGGTCGCCACAGCGGAACTCTGGTCCGCTAATGATTGGCAGTAGATTTTTTACGTGCCGAGTTGCCGGCC
>NC_056732.1:73667167-73722167 GCF_019279795.1 Protopterus annectens | reverse complement strand
TGGCCTTTATAAGCCTAGCTACGTAAATACCCTGAGTACCCTAGTTGACCATAGTTAGATGGTCATTGTTTATAGAGTAATACTATGATCAGCACCAAGTTCCCCTATCCATGAGGGCCATAGGTGCCACCCCGGGGGGGGATTGAGTTTTCCCATCCGATTGCCAAGGATGAGCTTAAACAGGATCATTCTGGAGCTCTGCTTCACATGAAGTGAGAAGTTTTTCCAGAGAAGTGACAATCTTAGGGAGATATATCTGTTTCTTGCACAAGTTCTATTAATGTCACAGGCCAGGTTGAAATCTCTGGAGTGAGTGACTCTTGTCCCATTTTATTTGCAAATGTGCAGCATTTCCATTAGGGCAGGGTCACAGACTGCTCTGTAGGCCAGGCACAGGTCACCTCTCAGCAGCCTGTTCAATACAGAGTACAGTGATAGGGCTTTCAGTCTTTTGATGTAGGTCATATCTTGGAGGTCCTGAATTCTCTTAGTTAGAAACCTCTGTGGTCTCTCCAGCTGCTGCAGGTGTCTGGTGAGGTACATACAAAAGAGAGCATTGTATTCAATCGATAGTCTGATGAGGGCTGAGTACAGCTGAGTAATGACCTCCCTAGTCTTGGATACAATGCCCTTATTTATGAGATGGGCAGTGTCAAAGGCTTTCCTTACTACTGTGGACAAATGGTGATCAAAGTTTAGAATGCTATCAACCTGTGTTCCCAAGTCACGCACCACTGTGTTTGAGTTTAGAGGGGTGCTATCTATATTGTAACTAGCAGGGGGCTACTTCACTTCCACAGGGGATAATGAGGCATTTTTTTGTGTTTAGTTTCAGTCCATGGCCCTGGCACCAATTGTTTGTCTATGTCAATCCCTTCCGTAATTTGTTGATGTCATTGGGGAACTGTATGATTGTGCCCAGTTTACAGTCGTCTTCAAACTTTGTAAGCCACAGGCCATCAACTTTTGACTGGACTTCAGAAAAATAAATTCCAACCGGTAGAGGACCCAGTACAGTTCCTTGTGGTACACCACTGGTAACTGGTCTACTGGTGGAGGTCGATTCCCCAACTTTAACAGTGTGCTTTCTATCTGTGGGCCAGTTTGCTACCCATCCAGTGATGAATGGGTTAATAACCAGCTGGGAAAGTTTCTCAATGACCACTGAGTGGGGAATTGTGTCAAACACCTTGGCCAAGTCAAGATGGGAGTTGTTTACTGCTTTACCCTCATCCAGTGGTTTGGTAACTTTCTCAAAGAAGTTTACCAGGTTTAATAAGCAAGCTCTACCCTTGACAAAAACCAAACTGGGTTGAGTCAAGAGTTTGAAGGGTGCCTATGTCCTGGTTGATAAGGTCCATGATGATTCTTTCCATGGCCTTGCAGATAAGGCTGGTTAGGCTAGTCTTGGTTTAGATTGTTTAGTATGAAGCCTGGGATGTTATCTGGTCCCATAGAGGCCATACTTTTGGCCTTGGAGAGTGCTTGAATGACCTTTTCTTTGGAGATAAACAGTAGAAGAGAAGTATCAGGAATGCTATGGGGTATGACAGGTGTGGACAGGGGGTGAAATTGTTGTGAAATTTGTTAGCCAGAAGGTTGGGAATTTTTTCAGGTTTTGTTTGATTGCTGCTGTCCACTATACGTTCAACATACATCTAGGTATTCCCTTTTTCAGTTATGGATGTAGCTAAAAGATAGGGTTGTCAGTCTAGTCTCATCTTGCTTTAGAGGACTTTACAAGGTTTCTCATTTGCTTGTTTAAACTCTGTAGGGTAGTCTTTCTTTGCTGAGTATGTTCCTTCTTGTTTTTAGATATCACTTTCTTTCTTTTGTTATATAACCTATTTATACTTACAGTCCACCAGGGTGGCTTATTTTTGTGAAAGGACCCTGTTTAATCCTGTTAGGTACTGCCAAGTCAATACATTTGCTTAAGTGGCTATATAGGGCATTTGTGTACTCTGCATAGGAGTCATTGTTGCTTGTGTTAGCAGGGGCTTTGAAACCATTTATACCATCGCTTAGAAGGCGATAGTTTGCATTGGAGAATTTTTTTATTTGTTTTGCTCCTGTAGAGGTGTCAGGTCTGATCTTTACTTCAAACGAGACAGATTTATGGTCTGACTTAAAGGGAGGGCAGCACACTGGGGGTAGTGCAGTAGCCCCTCCCCCATGTTGGTGCATACTAGGTCTAGGACATTTGAGACCCTTGTTGGGTACAGACTAAATGTTCCAGTGCATTTGAGTTAACAAAGTCCAGGAACCTCAGTGCAGTCATGTTTGTGCTTGTGTAAGCTGCCCAATTGATGGATGGGTAGGTGAAGTCTCCCATAACCAATATGTTTGGCTTTAACTGAGCAATTCAAGCAAATCCAGGTAGGCAGTATGTTTATCCTAGTTCATGGTGGGTGATCTGTAGCTAGCTATGATATGGTAGGGTGTTTTGCCTATAGTTATTTGGACCTGAAATAGCTCAAGAGAGCCATGCTGTTTCACCATTCGCAAGGTGTATTTGGATTTAATGAAAATGGATACACCTCCACCTTTGGTTCTTTCATGCTTTTTGGGGTCTGAATGTGTGGGAAGCATTGTAGCCCTGCACAACTGGGGTACTCTCTATGGCTTTTAACAAAGTCTCAGTGACTGCACAGACATCAACATCTTCCAAGCTGAGGAGTGCTTCCAGGAAGTGCAGTTAAGTGTTTAGGCTCCTAGCATTAAGCAGCACTACCTTGAGTCTGTTTCTAGAGTATTTGCCTACATCAGAAAGTTATGTGTCTTTGCCAATATCCTAAAGCCTTGAGGAGACAGGTGAAGGCCATCTCTGGTGAAGCATAGAGATCTGTCGACCATGTCTTCCCAGGCTGACAGATATTGGATCCCCTTGGAGTGACACCAGAAGCTAAGTCAATTGTTAAAATCAATAATTTTTTGTTTGTAGGTGAAGGTAGAATGCAGCTTAGGGCTAGGGACATACTTGCCTGGCACACATAATCTGAGAGCTCTGTCATGTCTCTCTTCATATAGTCCATATGTCTCTCTTCATATAGTCCATAGAGGTACATCTCAAGTCATTCTCTCCAACATGTACTATGACTGAGTCATAATGGTAATTGCTGCTGAGTTACTTGAGTGCATACATGACTTGGCAGATCCTAGCATCTGACAGGCAGCTGACTGTGACCTGTTCCTTGTCCAGCCTGGTGAGAGGGACATCTGTGTGTCTCACTACTGTGTCACCTATGACTAGGAAATTTGGTTTTGAAGTGTTTTGCATTAGTGGCTTGATTGCAGAGATACTGTTGTACATGTTGTTATGCGTAATGGTGGATTCTGCTTAAGTACCAATATGTGAGACTGCAAACTATTTTTGTGAACAAATTCATGTCAGGTCAAAGTTCATTGTGCAAAAGGAAGTTATTTTACTAATTTTAACTTGAAAGTTGCTCCCATTGGATAAACGTTAATTGGCAGGGTTTATAATGAGCACTTTACATTGTGAAATGTTTTTACATCTGAGGAAGTTCATTGAAACGAAAACACAGTGTGATTTTAAAGCATTTATGTATCTGTTCTTTGGTGCTGTTACAGTTTTTAGCTAGTGGGTTAAAGCTGGATTTTTTACCATTTACTGCCTGATTCTCCTTCAACTGCCTTTCTTTTGGTTATTGGTACTTTTTGGCAACCGCTTCTCTGTATTTTAACTCTTTCATTTTGCATTGCTCTAGCAAGTGTAGATCAATGAGTGTGTATATACCTTTAAGAAGCTATCCAGGGGCTTGCATTAGAGTATAAATACTGAGCATGTGCAAGCCTGACTGCCATTTTGTAGTTAGCTGTTGAGATGTAAACATGTATGTATCTAAGCTCTGTCTGTTAACTAGTTTGTATTTTGTGATGATGTTATCCATCCAGATGTGTTTCTATGTATTAAAGGATCTGAACAAAACCCCAAGCCTTCTTATTATTTGTGTTAGAGATGAACAAGCAACACAAAGGCGTTGGGAAAAGTAATTCTTCAGTCAGTTAGGAAAATATAGTGAGACTAGTTAAATATTGTTTATTTGTATCTGTCTAAATCTTTCCATCTATGTTATTTTTATATTTTCTGTGAATTGAAACTCTGCTGTTTATTGTAAATAGATGTTCAGTATCTTCAAGTTTTATATATATATATATATATATATATATATATATAGATATATATATATATTTATTTATTTATTATTAAATATCTCAACCTTTTAACGTGGCTGGTCTTTTAGAAAATGTTTTAACTTTTGAGAGTAATTACATTTATTTAGTGGTAATGTGGCTGCATGCTCAGGCAGCTGCGGTGGTGCAGCAGTAGCATTGTTGCCTCACAGCAAGAGGTTCTCCCATTCGATTCTTGGCTTGAGCACCTTCTGTGTGGAGTCTGCATGTCCTCCCCGCGGTCAAGTGGCATTCGAAAGACATGCATAGAATGGGCGTGCCTTCGTTGAAGGTTGGGCGTCGAGCTGGCACCTCGGCAGCTGTAAAAAAATCTACTACCAATCATTAGCAGACTGGAGTTCCGCTATGGTGACCCCTAACCGGGAAAAGCCAAAAGAAAAACAACAACTGTGGCTGCATGCTCCTGAAAGTCTTGCTGCTTGGTTAATTCTACCATTTGTATAAGTATTCATTTTACAGAGAGTAACTGGGTACCCTGATAGGTTCTATATTAGAACATCGACTTTTTAAAATGTCGAATGTTCTAATATCGACCCCTATTCAGAGAACGCTGACAATATCAAACATGCAGAACAGCTAATTTTTTCCCAGGGAAAAAATTTGCTGTTCCGACACACATACACACAACACAAACACACCAAACAAACAGCAATCCACACATATACACCTAAAATCCTACATCTAACCCTACACTAAACTGTACACACACCACTAGCTATCCACTTACCTTAACCCAAACCCTAACCCTAAGGTCCGTCACTATCGCACACTCACCTCACCCGCGTCCTAACCCTAACTCACCTACCCTGCCCTAACCCTCACGTCCACACAATCGCACACTTACCTGACTCATGCCCTAACTCTAACTCACCTACCCTGTGCCCTAACCCTCATGTCCACACAATTGCACACTTACCTGATCCCGACCCGTAACTTTCCACCACAGTGCTGAACATATGGAAGCCACAGGAATGGCCAACCAAATTCCTTCCCTAGGAAAAAATTTGGTGTTCCGCAGCTTTGCTATTTTCAGTGTTCGCTGATTATGGGTCGATATTAGAACATTCGAAGTTGTGAAACTTCGATGTTCTAATATAGAACCCCCTGATAAGAGTCTTAAAGTAGCTGGCTGGTGGCAGTGAATCTACCTTATAGTTTGGGTGGAGGTGGCATAGCCGGTAAATTTGTACCAGCCTTTCCCAGGTGTGTGTGTGTGTGTGTGTGTGTGTGTGTGTGTGTGTGTGTGTGTGTTGTGTCTGTGCGTGTGTGTGTGTGTGTGTGTGTGTGTGTGTGTGTGTTTGTGTGTGTGTGTGTCTGAGTGTGTGTGCATGTGTGTGTGTGTGTGTGTGTGTGTGTGTGTGTGTGTGTGTGTGTGTGTGTGTGTGTGTGTGTGTGTGTGTATGTGTGTATATGTGTGAAAATCAAATCTCAAGGAGTGTGTGTGTCAGCTACTTGTAACAGGGACACAGAGCACTGATTTCTGCAGAGAGAAAGGTGAAGTCTTATTTGGGGTCTGGAGAGAAAGTCTAGCCTCGGTCTGGAGTGTGCTCCCTGTGTGCTCTTAAGGGAAATTGTGCTTGGTGCAGAGAGCTGCATTTGAAATTACTGTGTGTATGTATTTTTGTTCTTAGTAAATGTTTCGCACTGGTATGAGTGGTGAGGGTTGAGACACCTTGATTACTGGCCCAGAGGAGGGACATCACAACACATGATTTTGCAGAGGTAGAAGTTACTAATGAGAAAGCCCACATGCAACTTAATGAATTCTACAGGCAGCAATTATGTATAAAAATAGTTTTTTTCATTTTAGTGAGAGGTTGAGAGTATTCTGTTTAAGAAGAGTGTTTGTAGAGTATTGTACAGTGTACATAAAGTCTTAACCGTGTGATGAGCATGTGCAGGACCAGGATTGGTTAAGATGTTGTTTAAGCAGTTGTTTAAAACTATTTAGTTTGTTGGAGAATTTTATTTTTGTGGGTATACTATTCCAGAGTTTAGCAATGTGTTAGGAGCAGAGCGAGCCTCCTGCAACATTATTTGACTTATTTGTAAGTAATAAGAATTTGTTACTATAGTGGAAGTCCCTTGCTCAACAGTAGGGCATTAATAAGTTTTGCAGTGCAGGGCATTTTTCCGGATGATGAATGAATTTATGTGCTGTAGTTAGTTGTAAATATATTAGGTAGTTGTGTAATTCAAGCCAGTTTAATTGCTTTAAGCTATGACAATGATGGGTCCTATGAGGCAGATTAGTGGCAAATTTAGCTATTTTGCTATAGCAGAAGGCAAGTTTCTTTCTTAGAGTATTGTTTAAGTTTGTTAGGATAGGAGCGGTGTTTAAGAGAGTTGACAATAAGAAGGTGGTGGCTAGAGTTTTTCTTGCATTATCTGTAAGGAATTCATTAATGCTATAAATGGAGCCTTGTTTCTGACATGTGTAGAGTAAATGGTGTGCAGTATATGCTGGCCATATTTGAGATTGTCATCTATTACTCTATTACAACACCTATAAGTTTACTGTGAGTTACAGTTTCAATGACAGCATTATTTGCTGACTTTATGGTAAAAGATTGTTTTTGATTTTGGCAACTTTTTGAGGTGAAATGCATTAACTGAGTTTTCTTGGGGTTGAGTAGGAGGTTTGATCCTTTGAGCCAGGTTTCTACACAGGAGAAAGATTTTTGGGTATTGTCGTGGAGCTTATTTGTTGAGGCTGCACATATTAATGCTGAGTTGTCTGCATACTGAAATAAACTAACATGGTGAGTAGAAGTCTGGAAGTCATTACTTAATATATTAAATAGGAAATGACCCAGGAAAGAGCCCTGAGGGACACCTGTACTAACTGGTTGAAAAGATGAGGAGGTTTATTGCCATTTAATGGCTTTTTAACTTCCAGCTAGATAACTAAGAAACCACAACAAGGAGTATTGTGAAAGTCCTGTTGAGGAGAATCAAATGAGCAGTTGCTGGTGTGAGACAGTATCAAATGCCTCTGACAAGTCTAAGAAAATGGTGGACACAAGCAGACCTTATTTCTATGTTGGTTTATTATATTGGAAAAATGTACTAGTGCAGTAGTGGTGCTGTGCTAGGTCCTAAAGCCATGTTGCATTTCTGAAAGCAGGTTATTTGAGGTTAGGTATTGCATCAGTTGTATATGGATGCATTTCTTTAATATTTTGATAGGGGAGAGAATTGCTTTTGGTCTATAGATGTGCCGCCTTTGGGCAGTGGTATGATGCAGGATTTTTTCCATAGTGATGGGATGTATCTTTCTGCTATGGACCTATTAATTTGTATGGACACAGGGAAGGTGATGAATTCTGCTACCATTTTTAGGAAGGCTGATGGTAGTTGGTCTACAGCCATGGAAGTAGTTTTTAGTTTAAGAAGCAGCTTCATTATGACTGAGGTAGGTACTGGGCTAAAACCGAAGATCTGTGGGTGGTTTTGATTGGACAGGGGTAGAGAAAGGGGGGCAGGTGTATTTAGTGTCTAAGAGAAATAATATTGATTGTATAAAGTAGGAATTAGACTATGTGGGGATAGAGTTTGTTGTATTGTCTCTTTTTGGAGAGGGAGTGGCAATCTTGCCAGAGTGGAATGGTTTATTTAGTGATGACCAAAAAAGTTATGGATTGTTTTGATGTTTGTCTTGTAGGTTGGTGTAGCATATTTGCTTATCCTGTTTGACATGAAGTTTTGCAATGTTTCTAAGATGTCTAAATTGCTGGAAGGCATTTTGAGTTCTATTTTTATACCAATTTTTTTCCAGGCTTTATCCCTTTTTATCATGTGTATTTCTTTATTTTGTCAGCCATGGTGCGGGGTTGGACTTTAATATTTTATTACATACTGGTGTTACATTATTTAAAGTCTGTAAGAATATGTTATTAAAGTTTTCTACAGCAGTATCTAGTGGCATTGTTCTAAGTACATTCCAGTTATATTGTTTTAGTGTTTCACTGAAAATGTATTTACTGAAATTGGTTGTATTTCATATTTAATTATAGATAATATGTTTACCTAGGCTATGGCAAGTTCTAATGGCATATGTTGATATGTGGCCACTTATGCTATCTAAGATGCAGCCTATTTTTGTCAGTTCATCTGATTTGTTTGAAAGAATCAAAATTATAAGTTGCCAGTCTATATTTAAGTCTCCAAGTATTATAGTTTCATGGTTAATTTGCTGGGATTTCCAAAACAAGATGCTTTCAGCAGTATCAATATGTATCCCTGGTGGTATATAAATTGCTTTTAAACATATAGTTTTCCTATTGTTGATTTTTAGGAATGTTATTAGAAGTTCAGCATTGTTAAATATGGGTATTTCCTGCGGAAGTAAGGTGATGGTTAGAGAATGTTCATAGATTATTGCTACACCACTGGCATGCTTGTTTTGTCTGGCATGCATGAGTATATTGTATCTTTGGGGGGGGGGTTATATCATCATCTTTATTTCTTTTTAACCAGGTTTCAGTACATATGACTACATCAGAAGTGTATTTGGCAAGGTATGCACGTTTGTCATGGATTTTATTGCACATAATCTTAGGTTCATATTTATTAAGCCGAGTTTGGGTTCTGTTTTTTTTTTTTTGAGAAGTATTAGGTAACTGGTTTATACTGGAGATGGAAGTGATAGTTTTATGATCACTGGGACCTGGGTTGGGGTGAATATCTCTGCTATTTTTTTAAACTGATATTTTACAGAGGAAAGAATATCGCCAGTTACATTTTGGTCTTGGTTTAGTATTTGATAAAAAATTTGGATACTTACTTTTGAGATATTTATAGATAAAGAAATCAGATATGGTTTGTTTGTAGAGACAGGGAGCTATGGAGAAAGACAGGCTGGATAGATTTTGATATTTTTTGTGAGGATTACTTAAAGTCCTAACTATTTGAAGGAGGTGGATTTGATAATCGGTGATGAAGGCTAGTAGAGTGAGGAGGAATAGTAAAATAATCTGATTTATGACCATTTTATTTAAATTGTGTTTTATCTTTGCTGTAAATCAGGATTAGAAAATGCTAGGAGGGTACTGGGTTGGTTCTAGAGGTTTTGAGAGAGAGTCTTGGCTGGTAAACTAGAGTGTGTGCTACAATTGTCAGTAATTCTATTGACTGCATTTTTTCTGTCTCTTTGCCTTATTTTTATCCCATCGACCCTCTCTTACTCTACAGTTATACTTCCATAGCACCACCCACTCATTCCTCAAACCAATACCATCAGTTCCCTCCAAAAGAAAAAAAAAACAATCAGTGACTGAACTTAAACAGCTACAAATCTGCTGAAAGAAAGATAAGTAAAAGTAACAATGTAGTTTGAAAGGCCTCTGAGCTAGTAGATGAAAGTCCTGATTTTGTTGCTCTAGGACACGTTTTAGTAGGAGAGTTAGTCCAATATCACCCTGACATGACTAATGGTGATAACAGTAAAGAAAAAGTTGTACTTGACTGTTTGAGCAACTGTGTAATGTAAGGAGGATCCTATGGACTTTGAAATGCAAAGTCCAAAAACTACCACAACCCCCACAGATCAGCAAAACAATGAAAAAAGTAAGCCAGTATGCAGGAGTGCAGCTGTGGAAAAATACTGGCTCGGAACTGAATGTGGTTACACAAGTAGAGAAATAAACTTAAAGGACAACAATGGGATTTTGTTATTAAATGTTCAACTTCTCTGTCCTTTTTCTCCCTATTTACACTCCCTGCTATGAATAAACAGCAATACAGCATTTAAAATATTTTAAATCGACTGTTTTTCTCCACTAGAACAGTACTTTACTGTACTGTGGTGGTTTCACTTTCAAAAAACTTTAGTCCCACCCTAATAAAGCTTGCTGCAGCCTCCATTTCACTGAAGTCATCAACATCTATGAATACAGGTAGTTTTCTGGCCAGTTCCTTCCCCAAACTGACATTTTCCATGACCTTCCTAAAAGCCCACCCATGCTGTGATGTCATAGCTGCCTGGTCCTTTCCCTACCCATACAGAAAGTAAAGGCTAAAACAAGGAAACAGTACAGGAGTCGAGTCTCCTGCTGTGGGCTGTCAATCACAGATGGTAACAGCTCAAATTACCCTTAGCACATTGACAGCTAGGGAAGTTAGGTGTGAATGGGATGGGAGATGAGTCAAAGTAGTACACTTAAGGCTTCACAAAACACTGCAGTTTGGCCATTCTAAAAAGAAGCAGCAGTAAAAAGCACTTTGAAAGTCTGTTCTGTGGCATTTGCACTGTTTGTGTTTTAAGTAGTCACTGAATGGCAAGAAATGTTACTTAAAACTAACTGAAAGACAGCAGTTTATACATGTAAAATCAATGCAGTGACAGGAGCTTCAGGAAGAAATAGGCATGCATGACATAATTATTTATACCCAAGCACTGTATTATGGGGCAGACTAAACAATCAGAATTATTTCAAAATGCCAGACCCCATGTGGTCAGACACAGAAATTACGTATAAAAATATTTAAAAACTTGTGAATAGTCCCAGAGTGGTATTAACACAAAGCCATGATGAAATAAACATGTTTTTTTTTTAGTCTGTGGGTGTGGTTCTCCTTTAAGGAAGGGAGACAGAGGACTGCTAAAACAATGAATGGAACACAGTTAAAGGAGAAAGTACCTATGGGACTGCTGTGGTCTAACAAAATGCAGCTATTACAGTGGACAAAGTTCTTTGTTTTAGGGTGCCATAAATTTATAATTTACATAAAAATATAGCCCAGAGACTGATCTTCAAAATGCAGACTTCACTGTTACATATATATATATATATATATATATATATATATATATTTGCTTGTAGGGACACTTTTATAGCAAAATAAAAACGCACTAAAGAGACAGTTGAGTACACTGAGTCAATGTTGACTGTGCACAAGTACTACCTCAGAACTGAAAGTGGTTTAATAACTGTCTCGAGCAAAGAGAAATAAGAAAGGAAGGGAAGCCAAGGGTGACTTCCTTGAAGTTATGCAGTTTCCCTAAAGAAAGAGAGGAGGATATAAATAATATGAAAAGCAAGTCTGGAGAAGTGAAGAATTATAAGAGAAAACATATTTTTGAATAAGAGCAGTATGACTAAATGTCAGTGTCTGTTAGAAAGTAGAGAGTAAAAGCTGACCAGCAGGATGTCAGTGGAGGAAGGTTTACAGAATATAAGGCTACTGCTTACAAATTAGGACACTGAAGCACTTGTCTTCAGACTAGTCACTATACAGGCTAAAATGCACGCAGAAGACTGGATACCCCTAACACTTAAAGCACAAGGGTAGAGGTGCTACACAGTTTGTCTGAAATAAATGGTGGATGGATTGAGTGGACTCAGACTGCCTATTGGGCGAGCCAGCTGTGTATATGCTTTAGGGATGTTGTAAAAAATGACGTCCTTAAGATTCAATAGAAATCCAAATAAATTACTATGGGATGAACTATATGTAACAGAACACCACCACCAGTAAATGCATGGAAATTGTAAGTGGTTTCTTAATAAATATAGAAGTTAATTTCTGTAATACAGTTGCTGTGATGGGGCCACATGGCTTACCACCTTCAGCAACACATCCTCAGAAGGAAAGTACTATTTTGTTAAGACCTTTACAAGCTAAGGACATTAATATTTCAAAAAGCAGCTTTTTAGAACCAGAACAACAAAGGAACACTGAAAATGTAAGGATTAGACAGGAAAAATCTGCAAAAATAGCTTCACACCTCATAAGCACTTTAAATTGTACAGAAGTTTTAACAACCTCTTACTTTAACTTACATTCCAGCAAACTCTTTTTGGCAATAAAGAGACTTGATAGTACTACAAGATCTCTACAGTTTGTTACCTTTTCAGCTTATTTAACACCAGTTGTAAAGAGTTATGCTAATAAAATAAGCATTCAGTCCTTATGAAACAAAGTGGAATTATGATGACAAATATTGTGCATCATCACAAAAATTGCTGACACAAATCAACTAAAGTGCAAACAATGGCTAAAAATCATACTTAGTAGAAGGTACATTTACAGATAGAAATTAAGTTCAGCAAACAATGTCTGCAAAGCACCAGTTAGATAAACACAATCAATTGTTAAAGTATAACATAAACGTCAAACTTTCAATTGTCTTTTACCATTACCTTGTAACTCCCTTGAACCCTGCTGAAGACAGAGAGAGAGACAGAAAGAGGGAAGGAAGGAAGAAATGAATGATGAGGGAGCATGGAGTGAGTGAGGTATAAAGTACAACAGAGAGAGAGAGAGGGAGAGAGGGAGAGAAGGAAGGCAAGAATGATGAGGGAGTGTGGGGTGAGTAAGGTATAAGGCACACCAGAGAGAGAGGGAGAGAAAGAGAGGGAAGGAAGGAAGGAAGACAAACATGATGAGGGAGTGTGGGGTGAGTGAGGTATAAAGTACAACAGAGAGAGAGGGAGAGAGGGAAGGAAGGAAGGAAGGCAAGAATGATGAGGGAGTGTGGGGTGAGTGAGGTATAAGGCACAACAGAGAGAGAGAGAGAGAGAGAGAGAGTGAAGGAAGGAAGGCAAGAATGATGATGGACTGTGGGGTGAGTGAGGTATAAGGCACACCAGAGAGAGAGAGAGAGGGCGGGAAGGAAGGCAGGAATGATGAGGGAGTGTGGGGTGAGTGAGGTATAAGGCACAACAGAGAGAGAGGTAGGGAAGGAAGGAAGGAATGATGAGGGAGTGTGGGGTGAGTGAGGTATAGGGCACAACAGAGAGAGAGAGAGGGAGGGAAGGGAGGAATGATGAGGGAGTGTGGGGTTAGTGAGGAATAAGGCACAACAGAGAGAGAGAGAGAGAGAGGGAGGGAAGGAAGGAATGATGAGGGAGCATGGGGTGAGTGAGGTATAAGGCACAACAGAGAGAGACAGAGAGGGAGGGAAGGAAGGAATGATGAAGGAGTATGGGGTGAGTGAGGTATAAGGTACAACAGAGAGAGAGAGAGAGGGAGGGAAGGAAGGCAGGAATGATGAGGGAGCATGGGGTGAGTGAGGTATAAGGCACAACAGAGAGAGAGGGAGGGAAGGGAGGAATGATGAGGGAGTGTGGGGTTAGTGAGGAATAAGGCACAACAGAGAGAGAGAGAGAGAGGGGAAGGAAGGAATGATGAGGGAGTGTGGAGTGAGTGAGGTATAAAGCACAATAGAGAGAGGG
This sequence comes from Protopterus annectens, assembly GCF_019279795.1. Classification (NCBI taxonomy): domain Eukaryota; kingdom Metazoa; phylum Chordata; order Ceratodontiformes; family Protopteridae; genus Protopterus; species Protopterus annectens. The sequence continues at coordinate 73,708,770 of NC_056732.1, read as the reverse complement.
AGAGAGGGATGGAAGGAAGGGTAGATGAGGGAATGTGGGGTGAGTGAGGTATAAAGCACAACAGAGAGAGAAAGAGAGACAGAAGGAAGGAATGATGATGGAGTGTGAGGTGAGTGAGGTATAAGGTACAACAGAGAGAGAGAAAGGGAGGGAAGGAAGGCAGGAATGATGAGGGAGCATGGAGTGAGTGAGGTTTAAGGCACAACAGAGAGAGAGAGAGAGAGGGAGGGTAGGAAGGCAGGAATGATGATGGACTGTGGGGTGAGTGAGGTATAAGGCACAACAGAGAGAGAGAGAGGGAGGGAAGGAAGGAATGATGAGGGAGTGTGGGCTGAGTGAGGTATAAGGCACAACAGAGAGAGAGAGAGAGAGAGAGAGAGAGAGAAGGAAGGAATTATGAGAGATTGTGGGGTGAGTGAGGTATAAAGCACAATAGAGAGGGGGGATGATGAGGGAGTGTGGGGTGAGTGAGGTACAACAGAGAGAGATTGAGAGTGGGGAAAGGAAGGAATGATGAGACAGTGTGGCGTGAGTGATGTATAAAGCACAAAAGAGGGTGGAGCAGTAGAAAGAATTTACATGTAAATTACTCCAGAAACAAGCAATAGGCTCTGTGTAATTAGCCTAGGTTACCCCCCCCCCCTCCCAAAAAAAAAAAGATCAGCAAAACAATTAGAATGACAGAGTGCAGCTCTGTAAAAATACTGGTTCAGAACTGAATGTGGTTACACAAGAAGAGAAATAAACTTAAGAAAGGGAGGCAGAGGACTGCTAAAAACAATGAATGGAACACAGTTAAAGGAGAAAGTACCATTGGGACTGCTGTGGTCTAACAAAATGGAGCTGTTATGGCGGACACAGTTCTTTGTTTTACGCTGCCATAACATTTACAATGTACATGCAAATATAGCCCACAGACTGGTCTTCAAAATGCAGACTTCACTGCTACATGTGTATCTATTTGCTTGCAGGGACACTTATAGCAAGATAAAAACACACTAAAGAGACAGTTGAGTTCACTGAGTCAATGCTGACTGTGCACAAATACTACATCAGAGCTGAATGTGGTTTAATAACTGTCTCGAACAAGGAGAAATAAGAAAGGAAGGGGGGGAGACCAAGGGTGACGTCCTTAAAGTTATGCAGTTCCCCTAAAGAAAGACAGGAGGATATAAAGAAAAGGAATAGGAAGTCTAGAAGAAGTGAAGAAACTATAAGACAAATAAGTATTTTTGAGTAAGAGCAGTATGAGTAAATGTCAGTATGTGCTAGGAAGGAGAAAGGAAAACCTGACCAGCAGGATGTCAGTAGAGGAGGGTTTACAGACTATAAGACTATTGGTTACAAACTAGGACACTGAAGCACTTGTCTTCAGACTAGTCACTACGCAGGCTAAAATACACACAGAAAAGACTGGATGCCTCTAACACTTACTTAAAGCATAAGGGCAGAGGTGTAAATGGTTGGTGGATTGAGTGGACTCAGACTGCCTATTGGATGAACCTGCTGTGAGTGTATGCTTTAGGGGTGTTTACAGTGAACCTTGTAACTCCCTTGCACCCTGCTAGAGAGGGAAAGATGGAAGGAATGATGTATCTATCTATGGTAATATCTATCTATCTACCTATCTATCTATCTATCTATCTATCTATCTATCGATCTATCTATCTATCTATCTATCTATCTATCTATCTATCTATCTATCTATCTATCGTTTACTATCATAATGTGGAACAGCAGTTAATCGAACATGATTTGGTTGAATACATTGTCTGAACATTTTGTAATGCCGAACTGAAACATTTTGACCTCATGTTAATAATAGTAAGCTTCCATTCACTAATATGACGTTGACATTATGAATGGAGATTGCGGTACAGTGAGGATCAGGAAATTTACCCGTTTTCTCGCTCTAGTGCAGTCTCGGAATTGGTATATATAATTTGTAGAAGGTTTGGGGTGTAAGCCCCCACATGAGGGAAAAACATAATCCAATGTAGATTTTTGTGTTTGTATGTGTCTTTGATGTTCGAGTGTCCGGATACTCAAACATCTGACATAAATCTTATAGAGGTGGACACAGATGAAGAATATGTGTAACTGAAGTGTAGGAGTCATTGGTTACATTTTCACTGTATTTCAGTAATTCTGAATTATTGCAAATGCCAACCATTGCAATTTCCATTTTTGACATTCCACCTTATCAGTATTACCAAATTTAGTCGATGTTATGAGTAAAATGTGTTTTGGCTTTCAACATTATGATAGTAAACCTAAAAATATATTTTATATATATATATATATATATATATATATATATATATATATATACATATATATATATACATATATATATATATACATACACAGGTCTAGAAATGATCGAAGTTTAAGAACATCAATCATCAGATCACTGAAGATCAGATGATTGAAGTTCTGAAACATTGAACATTCAGAATGGAGATCATTGTACAGCACAGAATGGGAAGTTTACTGTTCTCTTCACTGTATTGCAATCTCGGAGTTAGTATGTTTAAGTTGCAAGGGGGGTGGGGGTGGGGGTGCAGGGGGGATTGCCCCCCTGCAAAAACGTACAATAAGATGTTTTTTCTTTTTAGATATTTTTTTTAGATGTTCGATGTTTCAGAACTTTGATCATCTGGTCTTCGACGATCTGATTATTGATGTTCAGAAACTTCAATCATTTGAAGTAGACCTATATATACATATATATATATATATATATATATATATATATATATAGATAGATAGATATAGATTTTATATATATAGATAGATGTAGATATAGGAATATGTAGTTGCATATCTACAGTGTAGCTATGGAAACCAATCCATTATCAGAATTACCTATCTCTGCACTATTTTCTATGTCCTAAACAGGTATACTGTATATGTATGCTGTGGGGACACCGTCAGTGGGCCATGCCATGTGTAACCCCAGCATGATAACTCATTATCCCAAAGTTACCTTTGACCTCCAAGGTGGTCTCTACCCACGGAGTCTGTGAAGCCTACCTTTCCTCTGTATGTTCCTGTATGACTCAGTGTGGCAACCAATCCAGCAGTATGTGTGCAGGTGTCTCTCCCTACCACTGGTCAGAAGTATGACTGAAGTATCCCTCTCTCCGTAGCTGTGTCTCTTGGTTACATATTTATTTATTTAACATTTGTTTACCATGAAAGTCCATCTTGGAACGAAGCCAAGTTTCAGAGGAGGCCCGGGGAGAAACACTCCAGACGCATGTCTTTGTAATGTGGGAGGAAAGTGGAGCACCCTGTAAGACTACAACCCAGTTCAATGAAAACAGTGAAAGGTAATAAGTGTTCTACTTTTCCGTCATACCTCTCAACTGTACATATTTTTGCCGAACGTCCAGATCTTTGCTCAAATATTTGGTCTGCTTGTCATAAAATCTGTAATTGTCTGGGAAATCATGAAGGGCTGAAGTTACTAAATAATGACAGATATTTGAGCTTCAGACTTCACATCCTTCAGAAAATGTATGTGAACACAAATTTTGTTATTCTACCTGCTTTCTAAGTTTATTAGAGCAATATTTAAAATCTGCCCCTATTTTTGGATCTTTTCCCCCATTATTTTTGTCCAAATTTCTTATGTTAAGAGGTTGAGAGGTATGATTTCAGTATATACATACATTCCATATGGATTTCATCAGCCAAGCTATCAGTGGATATCCAACATCACCTAAAAAAACAGTGGAAACATATTGGTGTGAGACATTTGTACACACTGCCTTTGTCTCTATATGTGTCTAATTATCCTAGTACCTACACTTACCATCTTGGTGGCTCTGCGGAATTTCACTATACAGGAAGCAGCAGTAAGTGACTTGTATGCCAGATGTGGAAATCAGGGGCACTTCCATTGCGCTGTGTAGGCACATAGGTTATCAGCCCCAGTAAGCTGCACTTCCTGGCATTTGATCCCTCCTTATTGACAATGCAGTTCATGGACATCAGATGGGGCTTTTATTGTCACATGTATGCACTCTCTAATACCCCGTAGGGAAGATAGGCAGTGTTATAGAAACTACTGACTCTGTCATCTGGTGCTTTGGGGAAACATCTAGACTCATCCTCATGTGGAAGTAGCATACAAAGGAATTATTCAGTATTTTGCAGGCTGACACCTATGCTATGCCCAATGTATTCCCTCTTTGTCACTGGAAAGTGCCTATAGCCAGTATAGTAATTGCTACATGTATAAAAAGTCTAAGTATTTCCATGAACCTGTTCAAAAGCAAGAGATACCAGCTACTGCACAGATATTATTTCTGTCCATTTTAAAATGGTCTGTCATCTACTGGTTGGTTAGCTCGTGGTAGGTGATACGCTTTGGTATCATTCTCATTTGTGCCACCTGCCACCACAGTCAACTCCCAAGTAAGAGGTTGTTGCACTTATTGACAATAAGTGCTGCTGCACATTCACGTTTTTTCTAACATCTTTCCTTGCTACAACACTGCAAAGCCTCGTATTCATTTTTCTGCTCATATAATGACACATTACTTGCTCCTTGCATTTTATGAACTGTGACCTGCTTTCAGGGGCACTCCTTTGCACGTCATTGTACACTCATTAGACTGCATACCTTCATTTACGTATGCTCATTCCTATGCTGTTTTCCTTACTATTCAGTTGTGATAGCAGGTACTATGAATTGCAACATACCGAAGGAATAGTATCCTATGTGCTAGGCAAGTCAGTTATGAATGCTGGCTACAAAGGGGGAAAGCTTTGTTATACCATCATGCATGAAAAAGAGCAGTGTATTTACAAATAACTCACTCAGACAGTAACATTTAGGATCATTATCATAAAAGTGCCAACTGTAATGCCACAAACCACCATACTGAAAAGACTGCACTGAATATCCCGACAATGAATGCACAGAAAGATGAACAAACAGTGACTACCAAAACTTCCTACTGCTACAGACCCAGGAACAAGGGCTAAAATGAGTCCCATAACTGGGGGCAAGTCCAGGAGTTTGATACTGTGAGTTCTGGCATTTTTAAATGTTTATGTGATTGTACTGACAGTCAGGATTTTGACTTTCCAGCCCTCATTAGTCGTTAGTATGACTATAAGCTTAATATTTACTGAGTATTATCATTTTTATCTTTTGTTTTTCATGGCAGTTTAGTGCACAAAATTAAAGGTATGAGCTTCTAATGAGTTTCATTCGGTATTCCTGGGTTTGAGCCCATCAATTGCCATCTGTTTACACTGTAGCTTGTGCAAGTCACTTAACTAGGCACTGCCACTTACAAGAGGCAGTATGCCCAATTGATCTATCCAGTTATCAAATAAAATAAGGTAAACTGCATATAGCAAGATTTCTTTTGCTTCTTATGGCCATAGTGCACATCTCTCATTCATTTCTGCTGATGCCCAAGAATCTTGGTCTGTCTCTAATGGAATGCATGATTTTGTGACAGGACAGTATTTGTTCGCATCAAGAAGTATTACCAGATAACACTGCAGTTACTAACTTTGTTATGCTTCAGGAAATTCTTATTAATACCATTGATCTTATGCAGCAAACTCTCTAAATAAACACTGGGCAGGATTCACAAAGCCTCTGTGTAAGAGTTACAAGGTTTGCACAGAGGCTGCAGTTAAACGGTGTGACGTCAGCATGTCATGCATATGCATGAGGGCATGCTGAATCACACCTAAGGCTAACACGGTCCGTGGAAGACAGTAGGGGGCGTGTCCGTAGGCTGAGCCCTGCAAACGGACATGCCCCCAGAAGAGTAAAAGTCCCGAAAGTAAACCCCCATGACAGAGTCCGTGTAAATGTGAATAAACACAGCACAACACATGCCCCCACAGACTACAAACATAAAATGTAGAAATGAACATCTTATATTTTTTTGTATTTGCCCGTGAGTGCGCTCGTTTGCACGGGCGTGCCCGTAGCTTAGCCACAGTTAGCAGTCAGTGGAAAAGCATATAAGAACTAAATATGCAAAGTAAGCCAAAAAGCAATAGCGTAGTGGTAGAGACGTTGGCTGAAGAGCAGGCAGTCATGGTTCGAGCCCCCACAACATCAATTTTTATTTTTAGTGAAATAAGCACGAAACAAGTCCCTGACATATATGTACACATATAAAATTATATTTTATGTAAAATGTAATGAAATGGGCCATGTATTTTGAAGAAATGTGAGATAATAAAAAAAAAAAATGTCAGATGTGCCTATAGCTGAGCTACAGTCTAACAAGTTGAGTACATCTGCCTGTAGGTGAGCAGTGTTTTAACAGGTATAAAATGAGTGCCCGTAGGTAAGCAGTGGTTTAACAGGTGTAAAATGAGTGCCCAGGGTTGAGCAGCATTTTAACATGCTGAAACTGTGTGCCCATAGCTGAGCTGAGCGTAATATGCGTGCTGACAGCCAAATGATGCGTAAACCAGCGTAACCCATTTGCGCGGAGCTGCGTGCCGCGCCATCAAGCTAACTGACGGGCAACGTTGAGCAAGCTGTATCAAAACTGCCTTTACACAGACACACCTCCTAGCCTGTGTAGACAGACATAAAATATAAAAAGCAATGGCCAGGTTCGAACCCAGGATACCATGCACCGTAGTCAAAGTACTGAACCACTAAGCCATGACAGTTATACATAGAAATGCAGTAATAGCATATATATAGGAATGAATAGAAAGAGGAGCATGACAAAGCAGGTTTTGTGAAGCTGATACAATTCCAAAACGGCCAATCACAGATAAGTGCGGGAAAAATGGCATATATAAGCCCCATAGGCGGGAATACACAGCATAACTGATTGTAGAACCGACTTGCAGCCAGGATGTCAGGTGTAGGTGAGGGTAGTTGCTTCTGAGCACAGAGGTGGGGCTTTGAGGAGTCCAAATATATGGTTTGGCTCCTTGTCCACAATCATGAGGTCCAACTCATACAGGGCCAGGTCCTGTGGGGAGCATATAGGGCTGAGGCGTGGGACCGGTTGGCTCATGATCTCACCAGTGCCACAGGGATGCCAAGGACTGGTAAGCAGGTCCGTCACCACCATGCGGACCTGAAGAGACAGAAGCAGGACCAACTGAACCGTTGGATCCAGGAGGCCCGGCAAATGCCCAACGCCCCACTACTGAGTAAGTTACATGTAATTATTTATGTAAGAAATTAACCTAGCTGATATTATGGAGATGTGTATTCCAATATTACTTTATTTATATTACAGCTGCAGGTGTCCGTTCTGCGAACCATCGAGCCTATGGCGATAGGCTGGCATGGTTGCACCACCAGGCAGGTCAGTAATTCTCTCCCTGTAACTGTAAATAAATATATAAGTATGCCAGTTAGCAAAAGAGTGCAGTGTAGTCACTAATTAATAAAATGTGCAAGTAACAGTGTAAGAGGGTTTGCAAGTATTGCTTGATTACAAAAGTGTGATGCAGCCTGTAATCCAAACATAAAAATTAAACAAGTCTGAAATAAAGATGTTCCACCTGTAATATAATAGTACATAACCTGCAGCAGGCTGAAAAGTACAGCTGCAGAAGCTGAGTAAAACACATGTGTGAAATATATCCCTGTTGAAATACAGAAACATGACAGAAGTGAGACTGTTGGAAAGGATTGTTATAACTACAGGTAAACATGTCAATAAAGCCTAGAATTAAGTACCATCCTGAATTGTAAAAATAAAACAAGTGAGAGAGTGTGAGAAAGAGGTATGAATCCACCAATAAAGTAGTAATAACTCCTGAATAAAGTATACTGCAGTCAGTACAGAATGAAATGAATGTGATAGGCAGAACCAAACAGTAACATGTGTTGAAAACGGTACCGCAGCTGGAATGTGTGTCCCAAAATCTGGATATGTTGCTCTCAGTCTGCAATATGCAGATAGTATGGTTGTCTGAAATACCAAACATCCACAGTTGTCTATAGCTATATAAAGCAAATGTAGCAGGATGATGTAGCTGAACAGAGCCAGATATGAATGTGTATGAATAAAAATGAAAATGTATATTGATGTAGAAGTAGCATTCCTATCACCAACCTGAAGTAGTTATCACATAGGAAACTGTAGGCAGAACTGTAGTGTGTATATATCTGTAGCTATTAGAAATGTGCAGCATATGTATTGGTATTTGAAGTTGTTAATTAAATTTTCTTCACCCTACCCTATAACCACATATAATCCATTCCACGTGAAATTGGTATGTGCAATCACAATTAACACCCCTGGACATTTGTCCTGTTGGTTCATACATATTTGCAAGTACGTTGATGCATCTGCCCTGTTCATACATCCAAACCTGATGGCCTGTTGCCATCAATCAACCCTGCATGTTGTTGGATTGTGTATTGCTGTTCAAATTATGCATGTGTTATGCTTGCTGTTCAATGGTTTGAATATATGGGTGTTTGGTTAATGGGAATACTAATGCATGCTGTTACAACTAATTGTGAATGGTATTGTACGTTACTAACCCACACTGTCATAACATAATGCAAAACATAGGACGACAGGGAAGGCGGTTTCCAGCGGACTCACCTCTCCCTCCTCAGCTGGCAAGTGCACCTGGCAGTAGTGCCCAGGCCGGACCCTCCTCCGGTGGCCCTGTGCCTCCTGTGGGTGGAAGCACTGCAGGGGATGGGGCTCGTCCCCCCTCTGCAAGTGTGGCTGAAGGAGAACATCCACTCACCCTCCGTAATGTCCGGACTGTGGTGCATAGGGAGATCCGGGACACTGTTCTTGGGCCCCTACACCAGCTTGAGGCATGGGTGGCACAACTAACGGGTGTGCCTGCTGCCCGGCCTACACAGCCCCCAGCACAGCCCTGTCCTGGGCAGTGAAGGCACAGTGGCAACTGCCCATGGGTGGGGATCTCAGTTCCACTGTTGCCATCTGTGGGCTCATGGGCTCGAGATATCCAAACATCCATCCCTGTCAATTGTGTAACCCCCCCACATGTGTCATACACCGCCCCTGTATGCGTCTTGTTTGTCTTGTCTGTTAACCTACCCAACCTACCTCCCCAGCTATATCGACTTCCTGTACCTGACATACCACTCTCACCTGAAAAAAAAAAAAAAGGGGCACTCTGTACCCACAAAAAATTACGCCCCATACATAGCTGCCCATTTTGCACACATGTCTGCTGGACATGGAAACTGTCAATTACAATTGGCTGTACAACAAGTATTATTGTTGTCCTTACACCTCTCTCAGAGGTGGAAGGTTTCAAATGTCACACCAAATTACAAACATATGCACAGCTGTTGCTGATGAAGAAATGGGCAGCTATGGGCCTTACCTACATCCCTCCTGCAAAACCCGAGCTTGTTTCCCTACTGTCTTTCCCTCTTTGTGACCCCTTTTTCACCACTTTCCTGTCTCCCCATTTTCATTTCTTTCAAAGAAATTAGCATGGGTGTGCGCAAGAGTAAGCACTTTTAAGCAGTTGTAAGCGGGTACGCGAGGAGCTGAACGCCAGTGCGCATGCGTGAGCTCCGCTCAAACCAGCGCTAACCCGGTTACAACTGCTTAAAAGTGCCTTAGTCACTCTGAATGACAAGGCCTGCAGTCTGCTCAAAAGCAAAATAAAATCCCACTGTCAGTCCCAAACCCAGGACCTTGGAAACAGTAGTCTGCATGACTTACCACTAAGCCATGACTGCTATATAAGAACATTGTGCTACAATAAATATATCATGCAATAGTAGGAATGAATGTAAAGGGAATATAGGATGTGTAGTACACAAAGCATGTCATGTATATTTACTGTCAAATGTAGTGGATTACTGTAATAGTAGTGTGTGAACAGAAACAGCCATGCTACTTGGTAGCTAGTAGGTAATAATGTCACTGTAGCACCTTGCAAGCCACACACATACTCACAGCAGGATAATCACTGCCCATACCCCACAACCTCTTACAGCAACACATCTGGACTAAGTAATAAAAAATGTGGAGCAAAGGCCCCAAAACAGGGACACATTTCAAATATTGCTCCAACAAACTTAGACAGTTGAGAGAGTAACAGGTTTTGCATTATGTTGGATGTTTGGAAGGGTATGAAGTCTGAAACTGAAATGTTTGTCACTATAGTCTGACTTGAGCCCTGAGTGATTTGCCAGAAAAAGCTGTTTATGAGATATGGACCAAAATATGAGGCAAAAATGTGGTCATCCTGCAAATATCTGTACACTTGAGAGGTCTGACACTGCCATATTTGAATAGTTAAGAGCCTAGACATAGCAACACTGACTGAGTTACAGGGATGCCACACAGACTCCCTGTGAAATGTACAAACAGTAGGCAGAAAGGTGTTACAACACATGCAATGGTAACTATGAAGTACTGAAAGTATGCATCACTTGCACGTCGGAAATAGTGTAGTAATACATATGCTCATGCTAACCCACAGTCACAACTGCAGAATACCAGACAATTTAATGGATGTACCCCACTGATATGTACCATTCCATGAGGCAGATAAAAGATGCACCTGAAAGTCTCTGGGGCCTGCTCAGCAGCATACTCAAATACCCTAATAGATGTCAAGGCCCACACCATGGCCAGACCACACTGCATGCAGTAACCCTAGCAGATATAGCAAGCATTCCAAGGTGTGAATGTACATGGAAAATAGGAAAGCCACAGCAACACGCTACAGTCAAGACACCTAGCAGGCATACAAGTAGTGAATGTAAAGGGCAAATATTGAAGCCATAGCAACAAAGTGCAAGAGCCACTGCTATATACCAGTTACACCACATGTCCCACAGGAAAGCACACACACCCACATTAACAGTAGTAGCAGTCTTAGGTGTCAGTGTACATACACACTTAGTACAGGAAACTGGAGAAATGAATGGAGAAATGTTAATCTACATCACAGCCGGAAATATGAGAGAGATACTAACTTTTACACTCACAGAACAGTGTCCACAGCATACCAGCATGGTCCCTGCCCTTAAACTCTGAAAGGGCTACGCCTATCTCACATACCTTTTTATAGCACTGTCCTGAAATCACAGTGAGAACTGCAATCAGTACACAACTGGCTGCATGCAATTAGCAAATGCTGGCTAACAATTGGTGCAGAGGCCATCACATGGACATATGCAGATACCTACAAAAGCATGCTGTACTCCCAGTCCACACATGCAATACTTTCATTGCACCCTCTGGAGGTAGGGAGAGAGAGAGAGAGAGAGAGAGAGAGAGAGAGAGAGAGAGAGAGAGAAACATACACAAACAAAAACACTCAACAAAATCTACTAGAAAGCTGACATCTGTCAACTGGAGCAGCAGCAGGACACCAATCCAAAAGGCAACACAAGCAGCTGCGACAAACACAGGTAATGTAAAGTAATACTTTAAAAGTCTACATACTGTGAACCCTCCATATGTGTCATTGGTCTGTATCTATATGTATGTATGTATATGAAGATGTGCAAAGGGCAGGGGACAAACGGCAACTATCAGTGAAGGCTGTACATACATATGTATGTGAGGGCATCTATGTGCACATATCAATGTAGGTTGAATGTAGGTTGTAGTGCAATGTACAAAGTAGGTTTCAAAGTTATGTATGTTTAGCAGTATGTTAGTGTGTGTATACAGTTTTGTAAACAAACATGTTGATATACCTATCTATCATATGGATACGTATGTATGTCAATATATGTATGTATGTATGTGTATATATATATATATATATATATATATATATATATATATATATATATATATATATATATATATATATATATATATATATATATATGCATATATGTATACATAGATAGAGAGGGATGTAGGAATACATAGACAGATGTAGATAGATAGAATATATACAAACATATATATGTAATACACACATACAGATATAGATATATGTAGATACATATACATAGACAGACAGATCTGACTATCTACAGGTATGACTGTATATGACAATCTCACTCCCCTGTCCCACCCTCTGTCACTCTCACCCCTCTCTGTCACACCCTCTCCATATCTATAGCAATATATGTACATCAATATATATATGTGTATATGTATACAGACATATATATATATATATATATATATATATAGACATATGTGTATATATATATATATATATATATATATATATATATATATATATATATATATATATATATATATATATATATATATATATATATATATATAGAGAGAGAGAGAGAGAGATGTAAATATATTCTGAGTGAGGCACATGTGTACAGACGTATTGCAACAGGTGCCTGGTGACAAAGGCATGGAGTGAACACCAGTGTCGAAACTGGAGTACCATACCCCATTTCAAATCACCTACACCAGTAACCACCAGATATGTGATTGGCTGCCCACCACTGCATGTGTCAGGGGTGAACAGGGTCATAAATGTGTACAATATTCCCCCCAATGATAGTCACAGTGGCACACTATTCCTGGAATACCTGTACATGGTATGAGTCAGCAGACATGGTGTGTCAGCTATGGACATGTAGGTCAGTGTACCCCTCCACACCACACAATGGCTGCCACGGTATGTACCTCACATGACAGCTACAGATATGGAGAAAGACACAGTGACATGTACGACACTGTGACAATGCACTCAAACACATTACCAATGCACAGTGACTGACAACACCACAGAGTGCACACATACTACTCACATAGAGGTTACCACTCCTGGATTTACATACTTAAGTCACACCCATGACAGATGTCCAACAACCATAGTAACACCTCACACCATCCACAACCTAAATGACTGCTGTGTGTCATCCTTGACACCGCAGTAGAGAGCACATGGTGGAGGTACAGGTTCCTACCCACAGATAAGACATACCCTGCAATAAACCACACAGCGTTAAGAAGCAAGACTCCCCATGAGTACATGTCACACATACCCCTGCTGAATGTTAGTCAGATAGGTAATATGCCATATGAGTCACCCTGTGTAACTGTTTGACAGGAGCAGGTACCATCACATCACATGTGTCACAATGGTCAGGGTAGCAGAACAGTATGGTGCTCAGTGCTGTAGTCCCAGGGGCAATAGCATATTGTATTGTATTGTATTGTATTGTATTGTGTTGTATTGTATTGGTATGTAGAGGTGCCTCCTTTGTGGAGTGGAACCACTGCTGCTGTACGCCAGTGTACAGGTACATATCCTGTAGTCAGGCTAGTGTTACATAGCACTTCTATATGTGTGTTTAGCTCCTCTTGGAGTTCATGTAGCATGCAACTGGGGATACCATCAGGTCCCATTGATGCTGTGTTTTTTGCTTTTCTGAGGGCGGCTCTCACCTGGACATCTGTGATGACAGGGAGGTTACATTCAGCTGGGATACGTATGTCTTCGTGTGGGGGAGAGGGAGGGGGGGGAAATTGCACTGAACCTGTCTGCCACAATGTTGCCAATATCTGTGGGTTCAGTGAATTATTTGTTGTTGTGTACTAACTATGAGCATATTGGAGGGTTTCTGACCAGGTTTCTAACATAACTGAAGAAGGCCTTGTGGTTATCTGTAGTGTCCCCGGTGATTTCCCTCTCAAAGTTGCCCATGGATAGCTCTTAACTAGTGCTGATCAGACATGCCTTCCCTTTATGGAATTATGCTCTGTCTTGCAGTAGCTTCCATCTTTTGTTATACAATCTGTCTATGGCTGGGGTCCACCAGACAGGATGCTTTCCCTTTGTGGAGAGTGTCTTGGTCTTATATGGGATTGCATGATCCATGCATTCTCAGAGATGTCCGTAGAAATCATTTGTGAAGGAGTCAGCATTGTGGGTTGTGGCTTCCACTGGTCCAGTGGGCTTAAAGGATACCATCTCAGTCTTACGAAGTGTAAAGTTTGCGTTTGAAATGTTATTCACTGTAGTTGTTTGTGCTGGTGGTGGAGGTGGGATATGTATATCCAGGGCAATTAGTTTGTGGTCAGATCACAGTAGTTGATGATGTACCCCATACAGTACCTCGATACAAACCCTCAGAGTGAGGAGGTGCTTTGGACCTGAATCAGTGTTCTGACTGCTGGGGTTTGGTAGTATGTCGTATGGAGTGTGCCAGGTACTGTTGCACAGTTGTTGGCTGAGCACTGATACCTGGCCATTTACATGTGTATCCACCAATAGACAGACAGATGCTATATATGTGAGATATGTTGTATCACAACAGTCGAGTAGCATGTGTAGTATGTGTGCCACATTCTGCTGACATATTTTGCTGATATCATTTTATTTCCTTTTTCAGGACCATGGCTCACCAGCGCAATCCAGCATACTCTGCAGCTGAGGATGAGGAACTACACCAGAGCCTGGTGCGGGATTATGCAATACTCTTTTCCTGCACCAGCCAGAATCAGCAGGAGAGGGCTGCACTGTGGCAAGACCTGGTCTGTCGGGTAAATGACATAGGCATGCATAATAGGACATATGAGCAGGTACAACATCACTGCAGTGACTTAATCAGAAATGTCCGTCAGCATGCGTCGGATATCCACAAGCAACAGGTTGCCACAGGTGGTGGGGTGGCTACACATCCCCCACTCACCAGACTGGAGGGACTACTCATAAGTGTTGTGGCTCCAGCCCACCAACAACAACAACAGCAGCAGACCTGCATTATGATGGAGGCTGGAGCCACACAGCACCATGACTACGAGCTTGCAGGTAATATGCCATATGTATAGTTGACTGTTGTGTACACTGGCAGTTAATGCATGTGTGAGGTGTGTCCTTGGTTTGTAGCTGTCATCATAGTATTTAATGTGCAAGTGTGATATTCTCAATATCAGCAGCTGACCTGTGAAAGGCAACTGTTGTACTACTGACCTGTATCATGCTCAGTAACAATGGCACAGTTGTGCCCACTGACATTAATTTCCTCACTTCTGCAGGTCCCTCCGGTGTAACAGCAATGCAGCCTATCCATGCTGGTGAGTGTATATTAACAATACCTTTAATAGTCTTGATAGTAATAGTAATATTAGGCTCATTTAGTAGTGCTCTGTGTCTGCATGCAGGTGTGTCTGTGTGTTGATATCTCGCATACTGAGTAGTGTGCAAGTGTGCAACTGTGTGCATGTGTGCACCTGTGCACCTGTGCACATGTGCATATGTGCATGTGTGCATGTGTGCATGTGTGCACCTGTACATGTGTGCATGTGTGCATGTGTGCACCTGTGCATGTGCGCATGTGTGCATCACTGGTAACATTGTGTAGACATTGTAAACTGTGTTTCCTGTTTCCCTCCCACAGGTTCTGGTGCTGCTTTGGTGTCATGCAGCAGGGAACCTGAATCAGGTGCCATGGGTACTGATAATGATGACATCTGTGTAATGGCACAGGAAGGTGTGCCAGGGTCCGTCATTGGTCAGCCAATTGACAGTACACAGCTGTCAACCCCATCAATGCGCACAGTCATCCTGCCAATACATCCTTTGTCACCAATGTCCCTAGGTGATGGACTGGATACAGTGGGCATTGACCAGGGTAATGTGGTATCTGTGGCACATGCTTCACCACACAGCAGCCATGGGCATGGCCCTGAGATGGTACCACACAGACAGATATCCAGGGGTTCTCATGGGAGCATCCGTGGGTATACTGTCCCTGTCAGACGTGCCCACAGAGGTCTTACAACCTCAGCTATGTTTCGGGCTGTCATGCAGGCACAGTCACGTATGGAACGGTACACCAGACAGGGTCTGAGGGAGCTGACAGCATGTCACACAGCCATGACTGACAGTATGCGTGACATTGCGGCTGCCATCCGTAATTTCACCGATGTCATAGACAGACGTTGTGCTCACATATTAGATCAGTTCCACAACTACATGTCCATGAGCCAGGGCAATGGTGGACGGTTGAGGCGTCGATGTGGGCATATGCCAGCAACAGCAGCAGCTGGCAGTCATCGCAGATGACAATAGGGCCGTGGCCGCCCCCATAGTGCCAGCAGCAGCCCCAGCAATGCTGGGTCTGTGCTGTCATCAGACCGCCCCAGGAGACCACGTTCACATGGCTCTGTCCAGTCAACGAACACCTGCTTCTGATGACAGTACCCAGTCTGGAATGGTACCAGATACAGTCCGTAGCACCCCTGCAAGGCACAGGTATCATGTCCGTGGCCAGAGACACTGATCTGTATTACCTGGCAGGTACAGTCTGTGGCTGTCCACAAACACCGGTATATGGCAGCCATGAGGTGGAACTGTTTGCATCCATACACACATGCGAATTGACAACACCTAGGGCTACCGCATGCACGCACACACTGCATCAACATTGCCCCACCTTGTACTGCTGTCCCTCACCAACACACATACACATACATGTCAATTGGTGGTATCAGTGGCAGACTCAGGCATACCAAGTTCACACCCTGTGCATATGATGAAACTGTGCCACCTCCTGCAATCTGTAACATCAGTGCAGGTACAGGTTAACATGTTGCTGATGCACAGGGTGACTACATAGACGTGTAGTAATAGTATCATGTTGTTAACAGTACTGTGTGCTGATATAATTGTGGGTATATCCCAGCATGCCTGATGCAGTAAGGGTATGATTGTCTTGTACTGTTGTCTACACCCATGGTAAGTACCATAGTGTATCATCTGCACATGTTTGCATACTGGTGGTAAGGATGTCAACAGAAGGCCACATACATAGGTAGCACAGGGGATAAGGTAATGAAAGTATTGATACGCAATGATGGACATGTAAACTGAAAGTGGCATGTTGCCCACACTGGACTCTGCAATGTGGATGTTTGAGGATGTTGATATGTGTGCAGTACTACACGACTGGTACAGGACACACAGGAGCACCCTAGCACTGCAAGCTCACATCTCATACCATGCTAGACAGCCCCAACACACAAAACTAACTTTCACAGGAGGGAGAGTCCCCATAAATGTCAGGGATACTGTGGTGGCAGGACAGGTAGCATACATCCTACTAAGTATGGAACCACTGAGTGAAGGCTCAGTGTCTGTTATTTGACATGTGTATTACTGCAGGTGTGAGCACCTGGGTTTCCATCCGGTTATTGTACATCCTGACGGTACATGGTCTGTACACTTGTGTGCGCTGAGACTGGACCCTGGCCATCTGACCTGTGTATTTCCATGTACATGTGTATAGTGCTTGCATATTTGCACTGTTACCTACTGGAAGTGGTACAGCTTGTTTGTTGTACAATGGACTACATGCAGCCCTGCTTACTGTAGCTTTGTTTGCATGCATGTTTGCTTGCAGTTACCCTGGAACACTGATTCCACCTGCAATGCAATTTACAGAGCTTCTGTGGATTCCTAGTGACATCTGCATAGCTTATTATGTGTATGTCCATGTCTCACTTGGCAGAACGTCACTGTCCTGTTCGCATGTACGTTACCTGTGACACATTGCATATGACTTACCTGGCATTTGACCACATGAACAGTCATATATGCCAGTGCTAACTAATCACAGGCACTACACCCTCACATACTCACCTTCTGTACCTTGTTCCCCATTGGCCCTATGTGCTGTTAATCACCATGACAATCACAATACTATGGTAGCATGTGCAAAGGTCACTTGTCAGTCACCTCTATGGTACAGTTGTGGAATATGTGAGTCATGTGGCAATGTCACAGCTGCCACATGTACACAGTCAACCCTCTCCCCTACACATGGATGTACAACACATGTGTGAGATGCAACCACATAGCCAAACTGGGGACTAAGCACTCTGAACCCAGTGCTGGCATAACCTGTCAGGTGGCATGAAATACTACAGTGACTACAATACCAGTCTGATGTAGACCTACACTGACAGCAATCCAAACACATGAACACACTGGAGCATTCGTGGAGCCTCAGAATAGCATCCTGCCTGAGCAGCAGACACCTCTGCAACTGGCACACAGGCATACGTTAAGCCAGAACACAGCACGTGCAACACACAGCACACAAATCCTGTGTGCCAAACAGTCACAGCCTGTACGGCTAGACAACACACCTGCTACAGTTGTGTTAGGTACCTTTATTGTCTGGTACAGTGAGGTCCCGCTCACCAGGCTGGACAAGGTGAAGGTCACAGTGATATGCCCATGGGGCACTATGGTCCACCACATAACACAAGCATACAGGTCAGTCAGAGGCATGGACACATATGACTCAGTCATTGTCCATGCCACTATGGCTGACCTGTGATGTACCTCCCTGGACAACATGATAGGGAACATAGAAGGGCTCTCTGAGCATGTGGCACAGGCTGGTATGACTCTGGCCTTGGTTGGCATCATACCCTCACCAAGAATGCTGAAGTATTACTGAATGCTGATGAATTACTGTAGCTACAACACCCTAGCTGAAAGGTTCCTAGCATGTAGTCACTGCATTGCTATGGAGCAACTTGTTACCACTCCCACAATAGGTGAAAACATGCAGCACCTGTTCATCAACAACATGTACACTATATGCCCCAGAACAGACGTGTATCCCTCGCTGCTAGGATGATACCATATACAACTCACACTGTATATACACATACCACATGCAGCACCTGCACAGAAAACCACAGTCATAATGTTATCCAGTGCAAATACCATGTATTCACATGTGGCAGGCTTCAGACATGGGAACTATTGAAGGTCACAGGTATATATGTGTATTTGGCACACACATACATCATCTGTGTGCATTGCTATTACTGGTTTAATCGATGTCATGCATTATTGTGAACAACAACCCACACACATGGGCATTCTGTGTGACAAAAACACACGTGGCATTTGTGGAATTCAAAGCCATAACTAACTGTGCTATGACAGTAGTGAGAGATGCAGTAGCAGAGCGTGCTATTTGCATTACTGGGGGATTTGCCCTCTTCTGCTGTACTTGTAGGGTGCTGACATCATCTCTGTGTAGATATTGGAATATGCAGCAGCTGGTGTGTTGTACTGGTTGCCAAAAGGGTCAGTTTTCTCACACATGTAATTGCACACCCCCGACTCACACTGTATATACACATACCACATGCAGCACCCGCACAGAAAACCACAGTCATAATGTTATCCAGTGCAAATACCATGTATTCACATGTGGCAGGCGTCAGACATGGGAACTATTGAAGGTCACAGGTATATATGTGTATTTGGCACACACATACATCATCTGTGTGCATTGCTATTACTGGTTTAATCGATGTCATGCATTATTGTGAACAACAACCCACACACATGGGCATTCTGTGTGACAAAAACACACGTGGCATTTGTGGAATTCAAAGCCATAACTAACTGTGCTATGACAGTAGTGAGAGATGCAGTAGCAGAGCGTGCTATTTGCATTACTGGGGGATTTGCCCTCTTCTGCTGTACTTGTAGGGTGCTGACATCATCTCTGTGTAGATATTGGAATATGCAGCAGCTGGTGTGTTGTACTGGTTGCCAAAAGGGTCAGTTTTCTCACACATGTAATTGCACACCCCCGACTCACACTGTATATACACATACCACATGCAGCACCCGCACAGAAAACCACAGTCATAATGTTATCCAGTGCAAATACCATGTATTCACATGTGGCAGGCGTCAGACATGGGAACTATTGAAGGTCACAGGTATATATGTGTATTTGGCACACACATACATCATCTGTGTGCATTGCTATTACTTGTTTAATCGATGTCATGCATTATTGTGAACAACAACCCACACACATGGGCATTCTGTGTGACAAAAACACACGTGGCATTTGTGGAATTCAAAGCCATAAGTAACTGTGCTATGACAGTAGTGAGAGATGCAGTAGCAGAGCATGCTATTTGCATTACTGGGGGATTTGCCCTCTTCTGCTGTACTTGTAGGGTGCTGACATAATCCCTGTGTAGAGATTGGAATATGCAGCAGCTGGTGTGTTGTACTGGTTGCCAAAAGGGTTAATTTTCTCACACATGTAATTCCACACACCCCCCCCACACACACTTGCAGGATTCAAACCCCTACCTAACTATGTTATGACACTAGTACGAGACGCAGTAGCCGAGCACACTATTTGCATTACTGGCAGGTTTCTCTTCTCCGGCTGTACTTATAGGGTGCTGACATCATCAGTGTTTAGAAAGGGGAATGTGCATCCTGTAGTGTGTTCTCCTAGTTGCCAAAAGGGACATTTCTCTCACCTAGAATTGCACACATACTAACCCCCCCTCCCAAACACACACACTAAACATTTGTAGGATTCAAACCCCTACCTAATTATGTTATGACACTCAAGACTGATGCATTTGCGGAGCGCGCTATTTGCATTACTGGGAGGTTTCCCTTCTCCTGCTGTACTTATAGGGTGCTGACATCATCAGTGTTTAGAAAGGGGAATGTGCATCCTGTAGTGTGTTTTCCTAGTTGCCAAAAGGGAAATTTCTCTCACACAGAATTGCACACACACTGAGCATTTGCAGAATTCAAACCCCTACCTAACTATGTTATGACACTCAAGACTGACGCATTAACAGAGCGTGCAATTCACATTACTTGGAGATTTCCCTTCTCCTGCTGTACTTATAGGGTGCTGACATCATCAGTGTTTAGAAAGGGGAATGTGCATCCTGTAGTGTGTTCTCCTAGTTGCCAAAAGGGACATTTCTCTCACACAGAATTGCACACACACCAACCCCGCTGACCCACACACACACACTGAGCATTTGCAGGATTCAAATCCCTACCTAACTATATTATGACACTTGAGGGAGACGCATTAGCAGAGCGCACTATCCGAATTACTGGGCATCTGTTCTGCACCTGCAGTATTTATAGGGTGCTGACATCATTATTTATACAGAGGTATGTACATCTATTACTACCTGTCAGGTGGGGGATAGCATATATATGCATTTGCAGCCACCTACTTCAGGGTCAGATATGCACATCAGCACTGGCAGGTTATGTTCTATACCATGCCACGTGACCACAGGACCTGTAACACACAACACAACCAGTTCAGACCACCCCTCCCACATCCAGGACACACACTTTGCTTCCCTGGGAAAAGTGCCAAGATATGATGGTGTTCACATACACCATTCCAGTTGTTAACATCAGGTACAGGTATATTGTGTGTGGGAACTACTCAGGCCTCTGCAACATTACCCTACAGCCACTACAATTTGTGAGTCCATGTGCTATGGCAGGACCACTCACCACAGTCAAAGGGGGAATACATATTGCACCTGACCATCTGCAACATGGGTACTCACTGTTCCACACCAGAGGTAGACCACCATTGTTGATATCTGACCATACCCACCTTTCCCTGGACATCCATATCCCATCCCCACCCCCAGGCAAGGTTGTCACTGCAAACAAAGTGTATTTATCAAAAGCAGACTTTGCACTTGTGAAGACTGGGGTGGAAGACTTCAAAGGACCCATGCTGGGGGAGTATACAGGCCACTCTGCATAATCCTTGACAATTGCATTCTATGAGCATGTGGAAGGTTTGCATTGATCATGCTATCCCAAATATACCCATGACTCCTCCACAACAGGACACCTGTCAGGTGTACTCCAGCCATATATGAGCTGTCCAACAGATGGAGTGAGCTAATACATTGCAGAGCAGTAGCCCACAGAGGGAGGACATCTCTGAACAGTACTGGCACGACACTTCAATCCCTCATAATCATCACGACAAAGTGTTGACAGTGAAATTGTCCAGACACTGCAGATAAGGCTCCCCTCAGTCTGTTATTGACGCCCACTTACTGTTAGAGGTCCTCACCAACTCTCTTCCAGCACACGCCAACAACATGGATGTGGCATAGCAAATTCAACCCCTGGGATCTCCACTGTGTCCCTGCTTGACGGAGGCACAGCACACTAGCCTCAAACAGTGCCTTATGTGACCTACTTTACAGTGGCACAGTAGCCTACTGTACTGGGGAGGCAGACACCAAGCACACTCTGGCTAAGCTTTCATTCCCTAGGGCAAACAGCCTAGTACTGACCTCTACACCCATATGTTTAATTGTCAGGTGCACAATATTTGTTGCTGATAGACTGTTTGCAGGTCTTTATTGCCATAGCATTCCCTGTTTCTATGAACAACTTGTGTATCTGTGGAAGATGCTTGAATATGAGAGGGATCCACTATATCACTTATGTCTCTGTAGTCATTTAACTGTGTGCACTGGGCAGATTGCTGTAATGTGGTTGGTTCCTGGAATAACACGTACAAATACCAGATATGTGTGGCCAACTGCAAAACTGAGATATGGCCTAAGTGTGTGAGCATGCCCAGTTCAGGCTTTCCATGGCATGTTGTCTGACATGTGTCTCATTTATCAAAGTGTGCGAGCATGCCCAGTGTGAGCTTTCCATATGTTGAACTCTGCAGTCCACCACATTTGTGGATGAGTGTGAACTTCAACAATATCTCACGTTTATGGTTGTGTGTTGTGTGTCATGTTGTGTACTTACTGTCCAACTGCTTTGTGTCTGAACACAACAGGGATTATACTGTGCCTGCAGGGTTTGCATGGGATACTTTTCATACAGTTGTCAACATCCTTTCATACTGACCTAACACTGTAGTACCGTATAGTGTACTGGTTCAGTACTTTCACTGTGGTGGACAGTATCCTGGGCTTTAGTCCTATCACTGCTTTAAATTTTCATAGTGAGCACAACAGACTGGTTAGGGGCCAGTTGTGCACATATGACCATGTTGCATTATGTTCAGATATGGACTACTTAAACCAGGCTTGTCCAACATTGGTAGTGTATTCCACAACATAGGTGGACATTGGCAAACACTAGCGATGTGCCCTAGGCCATTTCTAATGCTAGTCAGAGAGTGTGTTTGTCCTTCGACACACATTGTAACTGGAGTTTGCCATGACATATGTCATGGTTAGTATACTGTGCCTCCGTCTACCCGTGACATAACAGTGATACCCAGGGTAAACCTACCATCTCCCATCCACTCATCAAGATTCCTCTTGAGGAGAGTCGATGATTAGGTGGGTATATGGTATGTTTCTGTAACCACTACAGCCACATGCTTGTCCAATGCAAGATATCTATCAACTTGTGTCCCCAGGTCTCTTATTACATGTTAAGTACTTAATGGGTTAACACCTATGTGGTAATTGGTGGGCACTTACTGTATATCCACAGGGGTTGACTATACACTTTTCTGCAATTAGCTTGCTGACATGGCTATGGCACCAGTTGTCTGTTTCTATGTGGCCCTTTTGTGGGATGCTTGTGTCAGCTGGAGGGTCAGATATGGTGGCCAGTTTGTAGTCCTCTGCAAACTTGTTCAGACACAGTCCTTCCATGTTGGCCTGTACCTATGGGACATATATACCAAACAAGGGAGGTCCCAGGACCAAGCCTTGTGGGATGCCAGTTATATCTGGTTTGTAGTCTGACATGGCTGCAGCATTTCTGACCATGTCAGTTCTGTCCTTGGTCTGGTTTGCAACCCCTCTACTGACATAGGAGTTTATATTTAAGCTGGTGAGCTTATCTATAATGAACACGTGGGGTATTGTATGGAAGCCTTTTGCAAGGTCCAGCTAGGCTGTGTGGACCACATTCCCCTCATCAATGACCTTAATGACTGTTTCAAATGAGTCAAACATGTTTAAGGGGCAGGATCTGCACTTAAGAAAGCCACACTGGGTAGGGTCCAGTGTCAGTAGGTCCCCAATATCTTTATGTCTGAGGTACATGCTGATCCGTTCCATAGCTTTGCAGACCAAGCTTGTCAGGATTCTGGGGTGGTAGTTTGCAGTATCCATTCAGGCAACACCTTTGTGGAGAAGGACCACTGTTGTTGTACACTGCTCTTTGGGTAAATATCCTGTGGTAAGGCTGACATTCAGCAGTAGTGTTATTTGGCATTCCATTCTTCTTGGAGTCCATGTTGGACTCAGCCCAGGACACCATCTCGTACCATTGATGCTGTGTGTTTTGCTTTGTAGATGCTGGCTGTTACCTCAGCATCTGCAATGTCAGGGGGCCAGCACTCTGCTGGGATAGATTTTTGCATTTTTTTTGGGGGGGGGGGGTTTGCACTGCACCTGTCAGGTTGGATGTTGGCAATATGTGTGTGTGTTTGGTATGTTGTTTGTAATATTTGAGTGATTCAGAGCATATCTGTGAATTCCCAACAAGGTTCCTACCATCAGTTAAGAAAGCCTTGTGATTATCCTTAGTGTCCTGTACAATTTGTATATTCATAGGTTCATAGGTTCATACTAGGCTATCCACCCTAGGGCATTTATAAGCCTAGCCAGAGTGTGTGTGGCTTTCGCCATCCCTTGCTATGTGAATATTATGGCCATTTAGGATTTACTTTACTGTGCCGACACAGTGAAGACCCCCAGTGTACATCTACGATCACCCATCCACTTGGCAAGATTCCTGTTGAAGAGAGTCAGTGAGGGGCTCTGCCAACATGGAGTGGGATTCCGTTCCAAGGTGTAGGGAGCCTCTGGGTTATGTATCTGTCCCTCCAGCACATCCTATTTCATTATGTGTTGAGGATGACATCTCTCACTCTCACAGCTCCGATGGATTTGGGTTTTCTGGGGTGGAGCATGTCCATTACTCCTGTGTTGGACATGGCCTTGTACAACAGGCATACAACGCCTCTGCGTAGGCAGTATGTGACTGCATACAGCTGGGGTGTCTACAGCCAGGCAGCATATGACATATATTTGAGACCCTTTATCCTCTTGGTGAGGTACCTTTGAGATCTTTCTAACTGCTGCAGGTGTCGGGTAAGGTACATCCCAATGAGGCATTGTACTAAATTATGGGTCTGATAAGAGAACAGTATAGGAGCACAATGACCTCTGTTGTCGTAGATGTGAATCCTTTCATGATAAGGTGTCCAATATAGACAGTCTTCCTAGCCACGTTGGCAATGTGAGTGTCACATGACAGGTTACTGTCCACTTGTGTCCCTAGGTCCCTGATTACTTCTTCCATACATAATGGATTACCACCTATGTGGTAATTTGTGAGTACCTTGTTTGGTATTTGGTGAGACATTCATACTGTCCATTGTCTTCAGGATGGCTGAGTGGGGTTCCTGTGTGTGAGAGTGTGGTCTGTAGCATGCTACAGACTGTACAGCAGTTTTGCCTATGGTTAGTTGCACATGGGTGGTCTCTGATGCTTTGTGCATTGTCAGTTACCTGGACGTGTGGGTGTCTGTGCTGAATATGGATACTCCCCCTCCTTTTATGTTTTGGTCCAGGTTTTGGGGCCATAACGCATGATATGAGGTATAACCTGGTAGTGCTGGTGTGCTGTCAGGAGCCTTGCTGCAGGTTTCTGTCACTGCACGGACATCGATGTTCTCCATACTGGGGAGGGCCTCGGGAGCATGCATGTTGAGGTTTACACGTCTGGCATTGGGCAGCATTACCCTTATGTTTCTTTCCACTTATGTTTTCCAGGGAGGTGGGTTAGTCTTTTCAGCCTTGCCTACAAAAGGCTCTATGGAGGTGGCAAGAGCCTTATCCAATATCCAGACGCCCAGGGGTAACAGGTGCAAGCCATCCCTGGCACAGCAGCGTAGCTTGTCAAGCATGACATCCCAAGCAGACAGACATTGGATCCCCTTGGAATGACACCAGTAATTGTGCCACTTGTTAAAGCTGATCATTCTGTGTTTGTACTGTGGCATCACTCTTGGTGAGGGTAGGATGCTGCACACGGTCAGTGTCATACCGGCCTGGACTACATAATCGGAGAGCTCATCTATGTCTCTTTTCATGTAGTCCGGGGAGGTACATCTCAGGTCATTCACGCCAGCATGGACAATGACTGCATCATATTTCTACTTGCTTTTGGGTGACCTGCGTACTTGTGTTATGTGGCGTATTGTAACAGCCTACAGGCAGCTTACTGTACCCTTTCCCTTGTTCAGTCTGGTGAGCGGGACAGCAGTGTGTCTGACTATCGAGTCACCTATTACAACTGTATCAGGCATGTTGTTTCTCCTTCTGGCCTGTGACTGTTTGGCACACCAGCTTTGTGTACTATGTGTTGCATGTGCTATGTTTGGAGGTAGTGGTTGCTTGGGTGTCTGCTTTGGAGGCCTCTGTTGATGTGGTGTGTTTGTAATTAGAGCCTCCGGGAATGTTTTTCTGTGTTTATGTCTTTGGTTTGCAGTTGTGATAGGTCTATGTGAGACTGGGTTTGTGGTGTGTGTGGTTACCTTCTCCTCCTGACTAGTTTTGACAGTACTGAGTTGAGAGAGCTCAGCCTCTGGTTTGGACAAATGTTTGCATCTCTCACATATATTTGTATTTCTTGGGGGGAGGTGAGGGTTGTCTGTGTACATGGGGCAGGTGTAACATTGCCTCAAGATTCACAGATTCAACTTGTTGTAGCTGGCCTTAGTGGATTGTATGAGTGAACATATTTTATTGCCATACTACTGATCAGAGATTACTTCCCTTTTTATGTTTGCTCTATCATGTAGTAGCTTCCTCATTCTCTTGCATGGTTTGGTAATGGCTGGGGTCCACCATGCCAGATGCCTGCGTGTATGGCATTGTGTCTTGGTTTTATTTGGGATTGCATAATCCATGCATTCCTGGCAGTGTTCATGGAATGCCTGTATAACAGGTTCTGAGGTGTGGCCCATATTTTGCACCTGCACAGGGCCTTTAATGGATTCCACATCAGTTTGGAGGAGTGCAACTTTTGCTTTACACATGTTTTTCACTGTGGTTTTCTGGCCAGGACTGTGGTCAGGATGTGTATATCCGGTGTGATTACTCTATGGTCTGATCTTACCAGTGAGGGATACACTTCTCATCTTGCCATCCAGTACCCATGTTGCTGATTATCACATCCAGTATGCTTACCCCTCTTGTGGGAGTGGTACGTTGTTCCTGGGCATTTTGGTTTATGGATTCTAGGAACCTTTGTCCGAGAGTGTTGGAGCTAGAATAATGCTCCCAGTCTATATGTTTGGGTATTTTCAGTCACCTAATATAATGTGGTTTGGAGGGCTTGATAAATTCATGCATTCCAACATAGGCCAAGTGCAGTTCCTGGTGTTAGGACGGTAGTCTGTAGCAGGCTATAAACTGGGAGACAGTTTTAGCCACTGTTACTTGACCATGGCTAGTCCATGCTGCTTCTTGTTGTGGTACCAACATGGGGGTGTGGTTATCCTTGACAATTATTGCTAGTCACCCTCCTTTTGTAGCTTGTTCCATGTTTTGAGGCTGTACAGCACAGTATGAGGTGTAACCTGCTAGTGTTAGGGTGCTGTTGTGAGCCTTGACCCAGTTTTCTGTTACAGGACAGATATCAACATTCTCCATACTGGGGGAGTTTAGACTGCATGCATCTTGCTGTTTAGACTTCTGGCATTGGGTAGCATTACATCTAGGTTCTTATCCCTTGTGATACCTATGGAGGTGGGTTTGTGTTTTGAGCCTTACCTATTCAAGGCACGCTGTGGGCAACAACAGCCTTTGCCAGTATCCATAAGGCCAGGACTGATAGGTGCACGCCACTCCTAGCAGGTGGAGCATCATGTCATGCTCAGCATGTCATCCCAGGCTGGTACACATTGGATCCCCTTTGACTAACAGCAATACTTCAGTCAATTATTGCAATTGATCATCTCATCGTCATATTGTGGCATCATGCTTGGTGAGGGTAGGATGTTAGTCAGGGTCATCAAGTTTGCATATACTACATGGTGTTACATTGCTTAACACATGGCATTCATGCCTCAGGTGGTGCTGCAGGGCTGCCTCTGTCGGATGCACATACTACACTCCCTGTACATGTTTGAGAGCAGGTTATGTCATTTTAGGCATCCCTGTTATTATATGAGTGAGTCAGAGAGGGGTATCATTCCCAGGGTTCCTACTGAGCCAGTGTATGTGCTATGCGTTACCTCTTTGCCAAGGCCAGGGCATACTGGGCATGCCTCCTTCTGCCTACTGGGACAGGCTCAAGTTGTTCCTCCTCCGAGTCACGCTCTGCCTGTGATGGCCTTGGCAATGGTGGGGGGCTGTTTGGCCCGGCCCTATGCTGGTCCTGCTGCAGCTGTTTTCGCAAGATCATATTATGTAGCATAGCACATACCATGACAATTTGGGTACATGTAGTTGGTGAGTACTGCAAGGCTCCACCAGATGTGTCCAGACACCGGAACCGTGACTTGAGCAGCCCAAACACACGCTCTATTACATTACGTGTTTGTGCGTGTGCCTCATTATGGCGTTCCTGTTCAGGTGTGTGCGCATTTCTGATGGATGTCATCAGCCACGGCTCCAGTGCATAACCTGCATCCCCCACTAGGTGTCCATGTGGGATGTCCCCATTGGCAAATGTCTGGTACAGCTGCGTCAAATGCCAGATATGGGAATCATGGTAGCTCCCAGGGCAGCCAGCACACACATTCATTATTATGCCCTGAGCATCACACACGACCTGGCAGTTGATGGAGGGGAAGCCCTTGCAGTTTATGTAGACCCTACCCTGCTCACTGGCTGGTGCTTTGATGCGTATGTGCGTGCAGTCTATTGCACCCACTACCTCAGGGTATTCCACTATTTGCTGGAAGAGACGCATATTGCTGGCCAATACCTCACGGGCATTGGGGAAATATACATGATCACCGACATGTGCTGACATGGCATCCAGGAACTGGTGCAGTACCCTGGAGGCTGATGCCTGTGATATCCCCATCATATCACCAGTTGGTCTCTGGAAAGTACCTGTTGCTAATATTCTTAGGCCAACACATACCTTGGTTTCCACTGGGATGGGTTCCCCTCTGTTGGTTCTGTGTGTGAGGCGTGGCCTGCACAGCTCGACAATTTGCTGCAGGAGGTCTCTGTCCACTCTATAGTGCTCCACTATCTCCAGCTCATGTAACCCGTGGTAGGTGACCCTGGGCCTGTACACTCTTCTCCGTCTCCTCACTGTGGGTTGTCTGCCACCATTTGCATTGTCACCAACCTCAGCAAGTCGCCTAGGTTTCCTTATGACAGCTATGGCAGCCCCTAGCATTTCTGCTCTGAGTTCAGCTTTTTCAGTTTTCACTTCTAATAGCTTACTCCTGTCTTGCAGTGTCTCTTGAGAGAAACATCCTGCACTGCTGTTTGCAAAGTTTTAAGTGCTGGGCTGGGCTACTATTCTGCCTGTGTAATTGCCTGCTTCTAATTGTTTTCATCTGCTAGCTCCAGCAGTATTCCCTGCTAGCTTCCTACTAATTCTGTTGCTTCCTTTTTCCTTTCTGTTTCCTCAGGGGGGAGCAACGCGCATACCAGCAGAAACACGCTCACAGTGGCTTACACGCGCGCACACATGCTTACATGGTTTAGAATCTTCTTATTCGGGCTAAAACACATGCACACCAGCACAAACAGTCCTACAAGTCTGCCAGTAGGCTCCCACATGCTCAGTCTGCCTTACACGCGCGCACACTGCCCTACTCGCGCCTCATGGCACGCACAAGTGCGCATGCACGCCCAGCAAGAAACTTTGGTGTTGGCAACAGTGTACACCTTCCATTTCTTGACTTTCCCATGCTTATCTTGTGGCACTCCTCTTTCCATGATATGTGTCTGACATCTGTTATGTAACACTGACCTCCAATGAACTGCATTTCTTTCTGCCATTCCCCCCTGTGATGTCACCTATCTCCTACTCTGTTCCTCCCCCTTATGTAACTTTTACACTACTCAGAATGTGCTCATTTGCTATGTGACAGTGGGATTCAGTATCCTAACACTCATTTACATCAGATTGCCTACTAATGCTTAGTTACATGTCTTAGACTCAGCTTCCCCCCTTAGCAACCACTAAACGGTGGCCATGTTGTTTTTGGTCTGCTGGTCCCTGCATTGTAAATCCATGTATTGCATAAAACCCACATTTGTGGGTTTATAACCTTCATTTTTATGTTTTATATAGCGCAGCCCGTTTGCGCGGGGCTGCGCTGCGTTTAAACATCGGTCATCGCCAAAAAAATATATATTTATTTCTCATATTTGCATCGGGGTACCTTGCCAATGGCCACATATTTGGCCATTGGCATGCTGCCTGACACATATGCACCCTTTATTTGGAGCTGACATGGCTCCATTGTGTTATTTGCAGAAACATACTCAGTTGTCAACTGAGTACATTTCTGCAGCTAACACGGCTCTTACACGGGCTGGTTTGGGCTTCGTGGATTGCTAATCTACCTCATTTGCATGCCTTTCGGCTGCAAGTGAGGTGATTAGCATATCCACGCCCAGTCCATGTAAGAGACGTTTTAGCTGGTCTCTTACATGGAATTTCGGGCTGTTCCTGGATAGCGAGGGCTGCATGGAGTCTTACACTACTCTTAGACTCCGTGCAAGCCTTCGTGAATCCTGCCCACTGTCTATATTAAAAATAGGCACTAATCTAAGATCTAAGTCCCTGATTATTTTGGATTTGTCCCTGTTTGTGAAGAAAAGCGGTTGACAGCTATGTAATATTGCTGTGATAAAATGGAAGAGGAAAAAAAATCACAGCTTTTATGATTTGCTGTGCAGACTTTTTACTTCTTTGAACTATACAGGGAAATGTGTACTTTCTCTGTAATTTATCCTCATAGATTAAGAATATCAAGCAGTTTGTCATTGCTGAAAATTAGTGTTAGGAAAGTGACATTAATAGTTAGGATTCCATCATAAATGCCTTACCAAGCTAGATATGACAATAAGATTCATATGATTGCATATGTGTAATCCCATTAACAAAAAAAACAAAAAAGAAAAAAAACAGAAAAAAGTATGGAGCTTTATTTTCTGGATAGTACCAGTATATACTCTCTCTGTTTCAAAGTAGTATAACTAGGTCAAGCTGGACATGCATCTTTGCGTAATAGTTTTGGTATCTACATAACCATGTGTAATTCATTAAAAATGTACTTTGTTACATGCTATTACTGTGACCTAATATTTCTTAGTCACTGATATAAGTATTGGCATACACCATCTTAGACATAATAAATTCTAGTCAGTGCTTTAACTAGAACACATAATCATACTAACCCGCTACTCCATTTCTTTATGTATTGTCTTGGAAGCTGTAGACATATGTCATGCAATCTTTAAGCAAAAGGTAAATAGCTTAGGTTAACATGGACAGGAAATCCTTCTATCTGCTCACTGTTGTTTGTATAGTGCACAATGTTTGTTGCATTATGATGTAAACTGGGATGAGTCTGTAACTGGTCATTGTTTGATGAGTGTTCTACCCTGCTAAACAAATTTAAATAAATAAATAAAAGTGGAACATTAGGAACTTGCTTAATAAATAAGCAATAAAAACTAAATACAGTATGTATAGGTAATACTTACTGATACTGACCGTGGCATTCATATAATCAATGAGATAAAGCCAGAGCCTGAAACATATTCAGTATTCGAAGCATCTGTGCTCCTTGTATTTGTCTATATGTTAATTGAAAAATTTAAGCTATGTTTTTGTTAACCGCTAGCATAAATGAGTTTCATAACTGTCCGGACATTGTGCACATTAGTTACAGACATGTAAAATCACTATCCTCTGGTGGTATACTTACTCTCAGAGATATTCATGCTTAAGCATTTCTTTAAATACTCTTCATAAACAAATTTTCATATGTTGATCAAGTTTCCTGACTGTTTTCTGTATGATAATGAAAAGCAATTCAATTATCCTTAATCTTCTTTGTCTATGCGTTGCTGTAATTTGATTATTTTCCTTAGTATTTGTTCTGGATGACTACAGATTAATTATTACCAGCTGGTGTCATGGATCCATATTCTAAATACCAATGTTGCATATATCTCTTTCTTTCGTGATAATATAGTGACTTTAATACGATCCCCATATTCTGATGAGGAACCTGGATGAGTGGATAGGACACTGTACATTCTTACCAGAATAGCACCCACAACCCTCCTGGGCAAGGGTAATCATCACTAAATGTAATCTTGGGTAGTGACTAGCATTTTCATGGTATTACTTTGGGATGAAACAGCTAGGCTTACAATGACCTCCAGGTCAATAGCCTAGTAATCTCCTATGATCCTACTATGACCTAAGACTTAATAATATCAATGTGGTGTTGACATTCGATCACATTCTACAGACATACCCATATATTTTTTTCACTTTAAAGGTCTGAATATGTATTATATGTATTATATTTACTATATACACAATAAATTGCGTCTTTGCTACTTCTTCCAAGAAGGACTTCACATTTCTTTATGATAAACTCCACTTTGGTGACTGGTAACCAAGCAGGCCATGGCTAGAAATATCTATGGGGAGATTCAGTTACACCTCCATTTATGGCACAAGCTAGTTTGATATCATCATCATCATCATACTGTTAAAATTCCCGTCATGGTATTAGAAAGCCAAAAGATTTGGAACAATTTTAAAAGTGCATAAAGTAAATGCAAAGGGTTACAACATAGATCCTTCTGGAACTCTGACCACAGCACAGAAACAATCTGAATAAATAGATTCACATTACTCTGACTTTCCTATCATGGATTCAGTTATAAAACCATCTGCAAGATAATGGTCCCTGAACTCAATGTCAATTTAGTATTCTATGACCCACTCTGACAGATGCTTTACTTTTTTTCCAAATTAAAAATTCCAGTTGTCAATTCTTGATCCAGGCTTTAATGGAGATAGAAAATTGGTTAGTTTGAAAAGTTTTGTGTAAAAGTATTTTATTTGGAGATGTGCCATGAAGTTGGTAATTCACACAACAAATAGAGAAGACAGAAACACATGGAATGATGTAAGGAAACTGTAACTTCAAGAAAACTTCCCATTCAGGTTGAGGAATATTGATATCACTATTTTTTAATTTACAGTTATATATGTTTCTTGTGAAAAGTTATTTATAGTGGTGCAGATAGTATGTAAGGATGCATTCCTACATTTTTTACTGTTATCATAAAAACAATTTGATTCTGGTGGCCTGAATCTGAGCAATTCAATTACTCCAGAACCATCTTTTACGATTGCCTTGCCCAGTCACTAAAGTTAACATGGTAAATATTTACAATTCCAGCATTCATATTGCTGCTTCTCCTTTTAATCTTCACAGCTCTGCCTGGATGAGGAGAAACAAGGCTTGGGATAACTATGTTATATAGAAACATATTGTGTTTCAAGTAGCTAGCACATTCTTTACAAATTAAATATAACATAGGCGCTATATCTTTTTTCTGGGAAGGTTAAAATTATTCACAAATTTCATTTAGAGCTGCAGATTAATTGCTACAGGACATGGAAAATTCTAAATAAGTTATTACTCCTACTACATATTTCTATGGCAAATAGACTGAATAAGTTCAATTGGCACATTTCAGTACGATAAAAACTTTGTTTTGTCATAGGCAGTCAAGGATTTGCCATTTCAGTACTAGACACTATTCTTACAAAACAGTTTAAATGGGACCATTAAGGGGGGAGCAATAGTTTTATTAGACACTAAAGTGTATGTAGATGCGATGCTTACATTATTGAAGGAGACTATCACTTACAAACCTATCAGTCATTTAGAACTTACCAAAATCATTTATGAAGTACATCAAGAGCTTTATGAATATTTAATGTGTAGACAGATAGATTATGATTTATACCAATACTTCTTTATTGAAAAACCTTGAATACCGTACATTAAAGGCTTGCTGAAAATACACAAAGGCCTGTACCCACCACCTATGAGACCCATAGTCGTGGGACAGGGCTGGGTTACTGAGACATTGTCAGTTTTCATAGAGAAAAAACTTAGACCTTTGGTTAGTGAGACCACATCCATCTTAAAGGATACTTATGAGTTGCTAGAGTGTATAAACAATTATTCCCATACAAACATGGATGAATTACTTTTTGTGACCTTGGATGTAAAGAACTTGTTCACTGCCATACCGAATAGTTTTGGCTTAGAAGCTCTGAGGGACATTATAAATAAGAGTCAGAAGTTTAACACCAGTGAAGAGGGACTATTGTGTGCCATCATGGAACTTATTTTAACTAACAATGTTTTCAAATTTAGGGACCAACTATATTTACAGCGGTGGGGGGTAGCCATGGGCACCCCCTGCGCCAATAGTTACGCGAATTTAGTGATGTTGTATTGGGAGCAGGAATACTTATTCACACACGATAGTTTTAAGAAAATTAGCCTTTATAAACGGTTTGTGGATGACGTTCTTTTATTTTGGCATGGGAATACACTTGAGCTTCTCACCTTTATCGAACAGTTAGAATCTACTACTGACTTTCTGAGTTTCACAGTAAATCATGACCCACAGAGTATAGATTTTTTAGATGTGAGGTTATACAAGAATATGAACCTAAAGATTGAGACAACCATTTTTAGGAAGGAATGTTGGAGAAATACTTTACTCCAATTTAATAGTATGCACCCCAGATATGTGTTTGACAGCATAATGAAAAGCCAATTCATGAGAATCAAGAGGTTATGTCATAATAGCGTTGAACTTAATAAACAGAGTGATTTCCTAGAACAATGTTTTTTGGATAGAGGTTATGATGAAGAAAAGGTCAGGAAGGTCAAGAACCAGATTTTATTTAATGAGCAGACTGCTACTTATGGAAATCATACTAGAATATCTGGATTTCATGGCAAGAAGTTCTTTGACAATTCCAGAGTTAGAATTAACCTCAGATATACTAGTGATATTCATCACATCAAAGACATTATTTTCAGCAATTGGCATATTCTCCTGACTGATCAACGGCTAGCAGCAGTAGTGGGTTCCACACCATCTTATACGTTTCGTAATAGTAAGAATCTTAGTAGGCTTTTATGTATAGAGTTGAATACTGTTAGTAAGAATATAAGCATCAACAGGAATGTGAAGATAGGAACCTTCCCTTGCAATAAGTGCAGTATATGCACGTTGATCACTACAGTTCAGGAGTTTGAGCATCCAGTTTTGAATTATAGGTTCGAACCTCATCACACTGTCACATGTGAAAGTAAGAACCTCATTTATTTAGCTACCTGCCAAAATTGTACAGCGTTCTATGTAGGAATGACTACTAGGACTTTGAGGGAGAGGGTGCTGGAACATGCTTTAGACATTAAAAAATGTGATACCAAGAATGCCTTGGCTAAACACATCTCCAACAATTTAACACATTCATTTGTGTTCAGAGTCCTACAAACAGTATTACCTAATTCTAGAGATGGAGATAATTTTAATGATTTAGAATTAATGGAACTCTCTTGGATCTTCAAACTCAAAGCGCACTATGAACCAGGTCTCAATCAATATGTCAGCATTAGGGCTCCTTTAAAAGGACGTAGTGCGAAGTGATTTGTTAACTACATCTGATTTTAGAGATTGAGTGCACAGACACGTTGTATTCCTCATAGTATCTTAATATTTTATACATAGACTTTGACAAGCATTCCTATATTCCTGACATGTATATAGTGTCAGTTTTGTTAGATTAACTTGCCTTATATGTCTTGCCAGGACATTTTTTAGTCAGTTATACCTTGATTAATTACCATTCATGTACGTACATATTTTGTAAGTGTATGTTTATGTATTTCTACACACATAACTTTCTATGATATCTATTTCAATGGTTCATACATTTTAACAATTTAAAACTTGATTTTGTTCATGAGATTTTGTTTAACATATGGGATCAAGTATCCTTATGTATTTGATTATATTTGGCTGTATTGGCATTCACAGTGCTCATTTGATACTGTTGCTCAACATCTAGCGAGTTACACACATGTTTTTATATATTTTTATATATTTATTCACATTTACGCTTGTATTTCATGCATATTGATATATTCATATACATTTTTCATATTTATATTTATATTTACATATTATATTTATATATTTATATATTTATATTTATATTTACATTCATATATATGCTATGTTTCTATAACAATTGATGATGATTTATTCAATATATGTGAAGTTTTTTAATAAGTGCAGTAACATCATGTTATTGTTTGACAGAATTTGATTTTTCAATACTTATTCCACATTAGCATTTTTGTATACATATTACATATCTACATGATATATTTGATATAGAGTTTTTAGAATTTACATTCATTTTCATGTTTACAAGAAATGAATGAATAAGAGTTTTTTAGGATATATTGCTTCACAACTTGCTGTTGTTGTTTTTAATAACTTTTTATTCTCTAATTGCTCAACTTTATCTTCTGATACAAGCAGCAGTACCTGCTATTGCACTGTTTGTTCAATTGAATGATTCTAATCACATGTTTAGAATTGGATTAATTAAATTAATTGATTGTTTTAGAGATGCCTATATATATTTGAATTCAAAGATGTCAGTTGTAAGGATCTGAAGAAGCGTGTCTTGGCACACGTGAAAGCACTTGTCTGTTCATATTAAATATATTTTTATCCATTTATTGTGGTGGTCGACTTCCAGTTTGTCTCTACATATTTGCCATTTCAGTACTAGACACTATTCTTACAAAACAGTTTAAATGGGACCATTATTATCTTACTAAACATTCCAGATGAATTTTGTCACCGCTGGCAGTAAACCAATGTTATTGTATAATTGTCCTAACTTTCTCATTTGAACTTTCATAAAATTCTAGCATCTCTTAAAGTTATTTCTGCACAATACCTAAAGAAACTGCCTGTGAAAGAAATATTGATTAATGAAACATAATAGGCCCTTACAATTTTTCATTTCTAGAATCTTGCATGCAATAAAGTAAAGAACACCCAGAGAGCACTGCACAGAGTTTCTTCAATAGTAAACTTAACTTCAACAAGTATGTGCTTTTCTTAGCATCTTAGCTGCGTACTTTCTTTAGGGGAGTTTCTGATTCCAGAACAACTATTTTCACATCAAGTCTGTTTTGCTATCTTGTCGTCTTCATCATATATAGGGATACAGCCCTGACTGTACCTCGGCTAATGTGGTTCCACTATTAACTCTGACAGTGGAGAAGCTAGCCAGAAGGGATTAACGTGAGTGGCCAATACTTACTGTTCTAAACTAGGGGAGTGAGCTGGTTTAATCTTGATACAGGAATGCCATGCAGAGGAAGGCCCAGAGATGTAGCATCACATACAAAGACCATGTGAGCATTAGCCCGGTGAAGGAGTACCTCCATTAAAGTCAAGTGGTGTACATGTGCAGAAGTGAACACTCCCATTTAGCTCTGTGTAGAAGCACAGTCCACTGCCATTATAGGCAAAAAAGAGAGGGCTTTATGTTCATATTTAAAATCTTGATCCAACCAAAAATGATGGACAGTCAGCAGCAAACTTTCACTCCAGTGTTCACCTTAAGATATGAGCTCAGTAAAACAAATCTCTATTGAAGAGTGGAGACCTTTGTACATGTAGGAGGCTATAGCCAGAAGGATGGGGGAACAAAAAGGCCAGTGATTCATTGACAAAGCGTGATATTCATGCTGGTAGGGGCCAAAGTAAGACTAAAAAAATCTGATATATTATCTACATCTTTTTATAATAAATGCTTTATTGCAAAACCAGAACATCTTCATGAATTAGGAAAATGAATTAATTAACAAAATAGGAAAATGTAACACATATAAAAATTATAGTTAGGATCAATTGCCTTAATTAAAGGCTCACAAGGTGCTCACGAAGTTGAGAGACAAATTAAAAAGTTAAAGGTCCTTAAAAGTCTCATAATGATCAGAGATAAAAGCAGTTCATAAGGCATATTTCTCTAAGGCTGATTTCTTCAAAACAGGGTCAGCTGTATACAACTCCAGTGCATAAATTTCCTTCATCATTAATAATTCTTCAGATGTTAGGAAAGATGTTGTTTTCCACTTTTTGTTGATACATTTTTCCAGTAGTAACAACAAAAATCAACAATTTAATAGAAGTATTACTCAGAGAAGATATAGATGGAGATCTCAATAAAAATTCACATTTTGTAATCATTATGTTTGGCCAAATGTAATCACATTAAGCAATAAAGGACTATTCAAAAATATGTGCCCAGTTCCCCAAAGAACCTGAAGAACATCTCCAGCATGAAGATGGAGTCTTAGGATATACCCTATTAATTTTGGTCATCTTCATAGTTTTCA
The DNA here is from genome assembly GCF_019279795.1 of Protopterus annectens. Classification (NCBI taxonomy): domain Eukaryota; kingdom Metazoa; phylum Chordata; order Ceratodontiformes; family Protopteridae; genus Protopterus; species Protopterus annectens. The sequence goes on along the minus strand of NC_056732.1, from coordinate 73,670,555 downwards.
GTGTCTCACACATAAATAAAGAATAATGTATCTTTTCTCTTCAATGCTGTCAGTAGTAGAATCCAGGTTTCCATAATATTATACAAAGGACATAAAATAGAGCAAATTAAACAGCAAGTACACACTATTAGGTACTATACTACTTCCTAGGAACATCTCAAGCTGAAAATTCCTTGCATGTCATCTACACTGAGTCTTTGGGAAGATGGACTAAAGTGATATCATCTTAAAAATTTCAGCACCATATTTTGGGAGGGTGGCCTAATGGTTAAGGTGTTTGCCTTACAAACACAAGGTGCAGGGTTTGAGTCTCACATGGGATAATTGGCTAGGCTTAAAAAGGCTCACAAGGGCAGTTAGCTTAGTACTAATCTATGAATCTATGAATCTATTCAGGAATTACATTAGACCTTTCATGTATAAACCTATTCCCATATATCTTCATGAAAATAAATGTCATAGACAGAAATTAATAAAAGTATATTAAAATATCTAGAAACTGGTTAGAACTGAATACTTTGTGTAATCAGTTTTGTTAGAGTGCCATTACCTATTTAAGTCAAGCAATAAATAAAACAACTCTGCAAAGGCAAATGTATAAAACTAAATATATAAACTCTTAAAAATGAAATTGGGGAGGTTGGCGTAATGGTTAAGGTGTTTACCTTACAGACACAAGGCGCAGCGTTTGATTCTCACTTGGGATAATTAGTTAGGCTTAAAATGGCCCACAAAGGCAGTTAGCCTAGTACTAAACAATAAACATATAAATCTAATTTAGTGTTTCATTCTGCAATAAAAAGTATGTATTTGGTATTTCTAAACACATATTACAACTAGCTATTGTTGTTCTGATCAAGAATTACATTATTTCAAGAAACAAACAACAACACTTTTAGATGATTTCTAAGCCTCATAATATTTGAAGAACTAAGACCAGAAAGTGATTTAATGCAAAATAGGACTGTACTAGATTCTACATATTGTTATTATGTTGCTTCAGACTTCTTACAGTTACATGTTGAATGCTGTCTTTGTGAGGTGGATATAACGAAGCTTGTAATGACAACTGCAAGTATAATTAAATGGCTCTATCATGGGAAATTAAAATCATTTTGATATTAACCATTAACAGTCAACTGCAAATATGTATTTGAACTGAACAGACTAACTTACTAATTGACAAATTTTAAATGGATGAGAATTCAACTTGCTGATTTAAACTCTGATATTTCCTAATCCTTAATCATTGCTCTCTACAAAAATCTCTGCTGATATTATTTCTGTTTGTGTTTCAGTAGCGCTAACACTGTTTGTGGTATTTTACCTTTTCCCTGTACGTGTGTTACAATGGTGTTGGTATATGTAAGTCTGGGGTGTGTGGCTGTGAGGGGGAGGGTAGCAAAGAGACTTGCCTCTTCAAAAAAAAAAAAAAAAAACTCCTTTTGAAAAAAAAAAGTTTCACTGAATGAAAATTTCAACTTTTTTCTTTTGTCCATTTGAACTTTCACTAAGTTTTAACTTTGTGAGATGTAGAGGAACTATATGTACATTATTCAAGTTTCATATTTTTCATTCCATGTGTAAATGAGGAAGACAGTCATTCAAATAAATTGTATTTATTTTTCATTCCATGTGTAAATGGAGAAAATAGTCATTCAAAGAAATTTTATTTATATATTTTTTTTGTGGATAAAATTTTTAACAACAAAGAAATGTTAAATTTGCCATTATCATTTGATGAAAATATAAGGGATGTTCAATGACTTTTGAATATTGTGCTCATTAGCTCATTTAAGTCTTAATTGTCTTGACCCTTTTTCTTGCAGTTAATGTGATGACATAACGTTAAGATGCCCTTTCTTGTTCTATAAACTTTTTATCCATTTCTAATGCAAAACTGTTTATAAAGTTTTTGTTAAAATATATAGATGACTAGGTAAACTAGAGGAATAGTGTTCTGACTGTGACTCGAATGACCGATATTGATTATCAGCTTTTGCACAGGAGGAGTTGGTTGGGGAGGGTGGGAGTGACCAATAACACAAACTCACCCATCCTAGTTGGAGGGTGATAACGTTGACTGCTGAAGTACTTGCGTACTTGCACCTTTCAGAGTCCAGGTGTTATGGTAAAGACTTCATGAGGTCCTAGTTACGGAGATCCACCAAGCTGCATGGTGAAGAACTGCACCTAGAAACTGGCATGTGCAAGGGAATGCAGGTGTTCACCAACAAAAGATGGCAGACAGCCATTCACTCCTATGTAAGCAGTCACTTTGCAGGTAAGTTCAACAAAGCATACCTCTCAACTGTACAGATTTTCGCAGAATGTCCAGATGTTTGCCTCATATTTTTGGCCTGTTCCTCATAAAAGTTGTGGTTTTCTAACAAACCATTGAATACTGAAGCCACTAAATAATACTAAATAATGACAGACTGAGTTTTAGACTTTATGTTGTTGTTGTCTTTCGGCTTTTCCTGGTTAGGGGTCGCCACAGAGGAACTCCAGTCCGCTAATGATTGGCAGTAGATTTTGATGAATGCCAAGGTGCCAGCTCGACATTCAACCTTCAATGAAGGCATGCCCATTTACGCATGTCTTTCGAACTCCCACCTAACCGCAGGGAGGACATGCAGACTCCACACAGAAAGCACTCCCCGCACTCCAGCTGAGAATCGAACGGGAGAACCTCTTGCTGTGAGGCAACAATGCTACCGTTGCACCATCTTTCAGAAAATACATAATAATGCAAAACCTGTTATTCTAGCAGCTTTCTAAGTTTATAGGAGCACTATATAAATTCTGTCCTTATTTTTGGGCCTTTGTCCCCCTATTCTTTCTGGCTTTGCTCAGATTTCTTGCACTGCAAGGCTGAGAGGTATGTAACAAAGATGTTGGGGTTGGTGGCTGTTAGTATGTGCATGTGTGTGGACGTGTAAGTGCATGTCTGTAGGGTCATGAATGAAGCTGCATGAGTGTGTGTGTGTGTGTGTGTGTGTGTGTGTGTGTGTGTGCGTGTAGTTGCACTAGGGTTGTTAGATACAGAACTGAGAGTCTGGATATGTGTGTGTGTGTGTGTGTGTGTGTGTGTGTGTGTGTGTGTGTGTGTGTGTGTGTGTGTGTGTGTGTGTGTGTGTGTATGCATGTGTGCATTTGCATGTTTCTTGTGTGTACATTTGCATGTTTCTGTTTTGGTGGTATGTATGTGTGGGTGAAAGGGTGAGTGTTTCTGTGACTGAGATTGATTATGTGGGAGGATTGTTTGTAGATGGATGTATTTATGTTTGTGTTGGAGGGAATGTCTAGGAGTATGTATATGTGGGTGCGTGGATGTGTGTGTGTGTGTGTGTGTGTGTGTGTGTGTGTATATATAGTTGGTTATACC
>NC_056732.1:73629667-73662167 GCF_019279795.1 Protopterus annectens | reverse complement strand
CCTCAGTTCCGAAGTAGATGTAGAAGAGCAAATCAGGGTGGAGTCATCAGTGTATTGGATACAGCTGACATTTGGGATGACAGTGTATAAGTCATTAATAAAGATGGAAAACAGTAGAGACCCTAATATTGAGCCTTGTGGCACTCCAAGGGTGTTTGGTAGAAGGTTAGAGAGCTTGTCTTTCCAGCGAACAGCCTGCTGCCTCCCATTGAGGTAGGATTTAAACTGCAGCAGGGCTTTGGAATCTAGATAGAAGGTTTTCAGGGTGTGTAACAAAAGTTGGTGATCAACCATATTGAATGCCTTAGAGAGTTCCAAGAACAGGGCAGAAGAGATATAATTGATGTTACGGTTGTCGTTTATAGTATTGGTGAAAGCCACGAGTTGTGTGCCTTTTTCTGAACCCTGAGGTATGATCATACTGCAGCCAAGTTACAAACTGAAATATATATTTGAATTGCAGGAAGAACATTTAAATAGAACTGTAAAATGCACAATGAACCAAAATTCTGATGTTGTATTCTTACTCCTGCCATGGAAGAAAATCAAGATCCACATTTTTCATCAGAGGAAAAAGAATAGTGTCACTATATTGACTGCGCTTTGTTAAAAAGTCCTCCCTCCTGTAGTGCTTATGTGAAGTGTTAACTCCTGTCAGCCATTTTTGTATTTTACCTGGTGTTAATGAATGCATTTCAGATACATGTTTTTGCACAGTACCTGTATTTGAGATGAATAATTATCCACATTAGTCACATTCTGAGGCAGTAGGTAAACATTAAAAAAGCTTGCAGGAAGTTATGTTGCTGTCACCCTGATATGTTTTGCTGAGTACTTGTAATTGTTTTTCCAATATGCCATACATGAATTGAATATTATACACCGTATTAGAAGTGAAGTGTTGTGTTTTCTGTAAAATAAGTGCACTCTGGTAATGTACAAAGAGTTGCAATAGTAGCTCTATATTTAAACATTTTTTGCACAGCATTATTAAGGTGTTTTTGAATGTAGTTATTTATACAGAGCAACCTATTGTACAATGAATGGATTTAGTGGCAGTGTGGTTTTGCTTCGGCCATATTACAAATGCGGTAGCATTGTCGCCTCATAGCAAGATGTTGTCCCTTTCGATTCTCAGCTAGAGCGTCTTCTGTGTGGAGGCATACGTGAATGGGGTGTGCCTTCGTTGAAGGTTGTGCATCAGGGCTGGTAACCCGGTACGTAAAAAACCACTACCAATCATTAGCGGTCCGGAGTTCCACTGTGGCGACCCCTAACCGGGAAAAGCCGAAAGACACAAACAAACAATCAAAAGAACAGTACTGTAGTATGCAGTGAAAGGAAATATGGGTGCTGTATTCTTACTGCAATGCAGTAACAAAACTGAAATACATGTTTTTTATCAATGGAAAAAATAAACTATATAAGGAATTCATTAAAGGGCCTAGTCCAAGCTAAACAGCCCTTTAATGAATTTTGCAATTCAGTGGCATGTCAACCGCAATAACAAAAGACTTTATTATAGGATAATTTGTATGTCTCTTTATCAAAGTCTGACAGTTGACTTACAGGATTAAGGAGGTGTTAATGAGCTGTTTCCTGTTGCCCAGAGGTGCAAGGTTTGATTCCCTCTACCTCCACTGCCTAACTGTGTGACTCTGAGCATGTCACTTAACCAGCAACTGCTCCCACACTGAGCCTAAAAAAGGTCCATGGAGATCAGTGTTCTACCCCGGAAAACAAATACAAATAAAATAAAGTAACTACTAGATTGCTGATCTGCATGTTGCATTTGTAAACTGCTGCGCATGTGGGCATTGACATTATCCCTCACAGTCACTCTCACACACACAAGTACCCATTCACAGATACACACGTACACCACAGTTGCTGTACCTGTTCCTCTGACATGTCTGCCCTCTTGTGGCTCCCCCCACCCTAGCACCCCAGATTATCACAATAGCTTAAGTGTTGTTGAGACATATTTGTAGTTGTCCTAGTGTCTAGTGTGCCCCCCCAAAGTGTACTGATGTTAGTGCTATTATGTTACTTTACTGTAGAGTTATCCCTAGTGTCTAGTGTTTCCCCCCACCCCCAATCCCTGTACTGATGTCAGTGCTATTATGGTACTTTATTGTCTATATATCCCTGGTGTCTAGTGATTTCTGCACATCTGACCGCTGTACCACTGTCATGTTTGGTAATTATACTCTGTAATATGGTGGGGCTGACTGTGTTGATCTACATGACTGAGCAATTTCTTGATTCAGTTGACACATAGATGCCTTCCTGGATGCAGTTCCAAGGGAGAGACAGCACATCGCTAATTAACATATGTCTCTACCCCAGCCTCATTTGCATTAGCACAGCCAAGGAACCAGCCCTATGTGGTGGTGCATGTCTTTGTGGTAAAGCACCATGCAGCACAGTATTAGGTCCATTGCTGAATACCAAAAATGTACCACAATATGTACATAAAGGTGTACGTGTCACAGTACCTTTATGAATTCCCCCAGTATAGGTTCATAGGTAAGTACTAGGCTATCTTCCCGAGGGCATCTATAAGCCTAGTCAGAATGTGTTGGCTTTCACCGCCCCCTTAGATTAGTTCCCTGTGCCTCTGTCCAGCAGAGCCACTGCAGTGATCCCCAGGGTAAATTTTCTGTTTCCCATCCACTTGTCAAGGTTTCTCTTGAAGAGTGTTAGTGAGGGGCTCTGCCTAATGTAGATTGGAATCATGTTCCAAAGCATGGGGAGTCTCTGGGACAGGAATCTATCCCTCCAGCACGTCCTATTTATCGTTGTGGTGAGGTTTAGATCCCTAGTGCGTGTGGCTCTCGGGGAATTGTTTTTTTTTTTTAGGCGGAGCATGTCCATCAATTCTGGGTTGGACATGGCCTTGTATGTCAGGCAGAGATCACCTCTGAGTAAGCGGTATGCAACTGAGTACAGCTGGAGTTTCTTCAGTCGGGCTGCATAGGGCATCTGTTTGAGGCCAGTAATCCTATTGGTGAGGTACTTCTGTGGTCTTTCTAGCTGTTGCAGGTGTCTTGTAAAGTACATCCCAAATGGGGCGTTGTACTCTATGATGGGTAGGATGAGTGATGAGTAGAGGGGCACAATAACCTCTTTTGTTCTAGATGTGAACCCTTTTGTGATTAGGTGGGCCACATAGAAGGATTTTCTAACCACCTTGGCAATATGATTATCAAAGGAGAGATTACTATCTACTTGGGTCCCCAGATCCCTTATAACATTTTCTGTATTTAGGGGACTACCACCTATGTGGTAGTTCGTGGGTATTTTGTTTTTTCCAAAGGGGATGACTACGCACTTTTTGGCATTTAGCTTGAGGCCATGATTTTGACATCAGGTATCCATCTCAGTGAGACCCTTCTGGAGGATGTCTGTATCAGCCAGAGAATCAATTATGGCCCCCAGTTTGCAGTCATCTGTGAACTTTGTCAGCCATAGTCCTCCTGTGCTTGCCTGTACCTCTAAGAAGTATATACTGAACAGGAGGGGTCCCAGGAATGAGCCCTGGGGGACGCCACTTGTAACCGTTTTTGAGTCGGACCTAGAGCCTGCAACTCTCACTGTGTGGGTTCTAGCCGTGAGCCAATTGGCAACCCATCTAGTGATGCAGGGGTTTATGTTCAGGCTGGTGAGCTTGTCTATAATACCAGAATGGGGAATGGTGTCAAAAGCCTTTCTGAGGTCTAGGTAGGCTGTGTGGACCTCCTTTCCCTAGTCTAAAGCCTTGGTAACTGTCTCAAAGATGTCCACCAGGTTTAGGAGGCATGATCTGCCCTTAACAAAGCCAAACTGGGTAGGGTTCAATGTTTAGAGGTTCACAATGTCTCTGTTAATGAGTTCCATGATGATGTGCTCCATAGCCTTGCAGACCAGACTAGTCAGGCTTATAGGGCGATAGTTCCCGGGGTCCATTGTGACTCCACCTTTGCGGAGCGGGATAACTGTTGCTGTGCGCCACTCTATGGGTATGTAGCCTGCAGAGAGGCTGAGTTTGAACAGTGTGTTTAGGTGAGGGGTTAGTTCATTTTTGAACTCATGTAAGACACAGCCTGGGACACCATCCGGTCCCATTGAAGCTGTGTTTTTGGCTTTGGATAGGGCTGTTTTAACCTATATGTCAGTGATTGCCGGGGCTGTACATTCTTCTGGTATGGTTATGGGCCCTTTAGGGGGTGAAAGGGGGGTGAAGTTTGCACTAAACCTGTCTGCCAGAATGTTGGCAATATCAGTCGGTTCAGTGTATTTTGTGCCATTCTGCACGAACTCAGAGCAGGTCTGAGAGTTTCCACTTAGGTTCTTGACATAGCTAAAGAATGTTTTGTGGTTATCTTTGGAGTCCTTGGCAATTTTTCTTTCGAAGCTAGCCTTGGATGATTTTATGAGGGATTGTGGTTTCTTGCTGATAATGATCAGGGATGTCTTTCCTTCTTGGGATTTTACTCTTTTCTGTACTAGTTCCTCCTTCTATTGTATAGCTTGTTATATCTCCATTATCCCTATTTAAGTGATGTTTGACCTTTAAGGAGGGTGGGGTTGGGATAATGATTAAGGTCTTTACCTCACAAATTACAAGGTACATGGTTTGAGTCTGACTTCTGGTTATATGCTAGACTTGTAATAATCCGTAGGTTGATAGCCAAGTATTTACCTATGATACTATAATACTAGTTACACAGTATATGACTGGCCAATCAAAGCTTGCAAAGGTAAAGAACTCTGGAAACAAGCAATGCTAGTGGTGGATTTAAACAATGTAGGAAAGAAAGAAAAACAAGAGAACAGTAGCACAGTAACAACACTGATAATTCGCAGATATTATTAGTAATACAAAGAAAATTGTTTTACTACTGTATTAAGACCAGTACCATAGTGTGAAAAAATCAGAATAATGGCAACATTTTCTTACTATAGCCCTATAACAAAGCTAAAATACATATTTTTACCACAGGAACAATGGTAGTCTTGTTGTAATACTTGTTACTTCATTAAGAAAATAAACTTTCAACATGGCATGCCAAAATGCAAATATTTTAAAGTAACAGCAATTAGAACTGAAATAGTGCATTGGGAAGTAGTTAGGTGGATAATATTTTGCCTAATTTATAACATGTAACATTTTGTAAAAGTCAATTCAGTAGCAAATATTAAAGGTGGAGAGGAAGGCGATTCCAAAGAATTGGTATTCTCTGTACTATGTCAGATATACATGCATATACAATTAGTTCTGAATAAATGCAACTCTCTTAATACCTGCTAGCTTTCACCCTTACACTTCCTTTCATCCATCTAGCCACCATTTTCTTCCTCAGCTTGCTTGCCTTAGATTGGCTTCCTATCAGAAATGTGAGACTTGATACTATAAGTCCCAGCACTTACAAAATGCACTGAGTTTCTATCAAAAAGCAGTAAATTCTGAAACTTGATGTTATGGTTTTACAGCACTTTTGCAAGGGGGCTTCACACTCTGTGCTACAGACCCCCCCCCCACACCACTACTTTATTTATATATATATATATATATATATATATATATATATATGTTCGATTCTTGGCTGGAGTGCGGGGAGTGCCTTCTGTGTGGAGTCTGCATGTACTCCCTGCGGTTGGGTGGGCATTCGAAAGACATGTGTAAATGGGTGTGCCTTAGTTGAAGGTTGAACGTCGAGCTGGCACCTCGGTGTTTGTGAAAATCTACTGCCAATCATTAGCAGACCGGAGTTCTGCTGTGGCGACCCCTAACCGGGCCAACAACAACATATATATATATATATATATATATATATATATATATATATATATATATATATATATATATATATATATACAGTACATACATACACATTGGAGTAGGGGGGATTCTCTAAGTTGCAGCAACCCTGGACTTAGTATGTCATCTGCCACATTTACACTTGAAGTTGCAGGATTCCCAAGACTGCAATTACAATGTTCAGAATATGCAAAGTACTCTTCCAGGGCATGTCTACAACATATGTTTGCCATCATCATCCCATTCCTTCCTACACCTCCAGTATCAGTTCTCCAGGGAGAATCTCTTCCTGGGGTTCACTGGTGTCCTATATCACATATGCAGTATCCTTAACTGCATATTCTGTAGTGACATGATCTCTGGTGAGTTACTAAACTCTACCCAAACTTCACCTTTGTGTTCTTTCTCCAATCAGTTCTTACATTCTTTGTAGAATTCACCTGCAAAGTCTCCCACCTATTTCAACTATTCTTATACACCAAAACCCTATGACTTTTCTCATTATACCCTTTTCTCCTGTTTACCTACTTTTCCTAACACATCAGGGTTTCTTCTCCTACTGTATTTTATCCGTTTACTTGCTATATATATATCCTTCTGTTGCCTTCTTCACCCACTTATATTTCAACCAGTACCTTTCCTTTAGGCCAGTTTACTTCATCAGACTCTCAGAACATCTAATCTTATCTTGTCTTCCATTTCTAATAATCACATCTCAAATCTCACATCCTCATTATACCACGGTTCTTCCAACTCTGACTACCTTACGCTGCCCCAACTATTTTCTTTTCATTCCCCTGGAGAATCTCCTCCATACACCCATAAATTTCCCAGCCTCCCATCCTACAGCCACACTTATCTGTCTCTCTTCCCATACCTCTCCATTAAGCACCTGTTTACCTGCCCTTTCTCTGCCCTTCTCCCATCTTTCTGATACTAATTTTCCTTTTCTTGATCATTTATGATGTATCAGCCACCATTATGTACCACTGTTCCATCTTTTGCATTTCAACCTAACTTTCCTGATCTTCACTCATGCCTGTTGCTCCTCATATACCATATGCAAACTCCCCCATAACAACAAACCTTAGTAACAGACACAGCACAAAATAAAAAAAAGATTGGCAAAGCCTTCTAAACATTACTGCAGTGCATCCCAAGAATGAGAGTTGCTTCCAAGCCCACCTCACTAGCTTTCACCTTTCATATCAGTCCTAGTAAGCTCAACTGCATGGTACCACCCTAACTTATTGCCTTTTTTAACTGTTTTGTCCATTGAGCAGAGCCATTTACTGACAGAACCTTTACTGGTGCACTTTGCATTTGCCCACTTAGAGCATACACTCGTTATTGACATACTAGTTGTAAAATGCTAAAGCCTTGCCCTGATTTCATGACTACCTAACAGGTCATTCACAATTAGAATTAGTTCTTCCCTAGTCAGACCAACAACACTTACTAGATGAGTTTTATAAAGTGTAATTCTTACCCATCTTCTTTTTTCTGTGTTTGCTAACAAGTTACCATTAGACCTTCCAGAACCTCCCTAAACACTTTACACAGGAAATATAATATTATCTCACATTACCCATGCTAACATCAACAAAACAGTTACAGGAAGACTTTCTTCTAATAACTAAAGTATTTTGGCTTTTCCCGGTTAGGGGTAGCCACAGCGGATCACCGGTTCGGTTATGACTGGCAGTGGATTTTTACAGTGTTGAGTTGCCAGGCTGGTGCCCAATCTTCAGAGAAGGCACACACAGGCTTATGCACCTACCTGGATGCCTTTTAACTTTCAGTCAGTCGCAGGGAGGACATGCAGACTCCACACAGAAGGAACTCCAGCTGAGAATCGAACCAGAGAGCCTCTTTCTTCTAATAACTAATTAGCTAAAAACAATGCAAATAATTGTCTGCTCATCAAAAAGAAAATCCATGATTTTTTAGTATTAGTCAAAAACCAGCAACAGACCAGTCAGACTGTCATAGGTTCATAGGTTCATAGGTTCATACTAGGCTATCTGCCCTAGGGCATTTATAAGCCTAGCCAGAATGTGTTTGGCTTTCGCCACCCATTTTAAATTTATTTTGCTATGCCCTTTTTCGAGGTTAGTATACTGTGCCTCTGTCTAACAGTGACACAGAAGTGATACCTGGGGTAAACCTACTATCTCCCATCCACTCATCAAGATTCCTCTTGAAGAGAGTCAATGAGGGACTCTGCCTAACCTGGACTGGGATTTTATTCCAGAGTGAAGGGAGCCTCTGGGTTATGAATCTGTCCCTCCAGCATGTCCTATTTATTTCAGTGCTGAGGTTCAAGTCTCTCGAGCACATGGCTTGATGGGATTTGGATTTTCTGAGGTGCAGCATGTCCATTAATTCCGGGTTGGACATGGCTTTATATGTCAGGCACAGATCGCCTCTGAACAGGCAGTATGCCACTGAGTAGAGCTGGAGTTTCTTTAACCGGGCAGCATATGGCATCTGTTTGAGCCCTTTGATCCTCTTGGTGAGGTACTTTTGGGGTCTTTCCAGTTGCTGCAGGTGTCTGGTAAGGTACATCCCAAAAGTGGCATTGTACTCAATTATGAGCCTGATGAGGGATGAGTAAAGAGGCATGATGACCTCCCCTGATCTAGATGTGAATCCCTTCATGATTAGGTGGGCTATATAAAATGTTTTTCTAACCACTTTGGCCATGTGGTTGTCAAATGAGAGATTGCTATCAACTTGGGTCCCCAGGTCCCTAATTACTTCTTCTGTACTTACGGGTCTATGTTAAATCATTGAATGCTTAAAAAAGCGAACGATGATTTATCGAAGTCATATTCTTGACTCCAGTTTACATCCTCTTAAGATGAATGAGTCTTTCAAATCTTTAGGCCTCTGGCTAGGATAGAACTTACATTTCCAAATTTAGAATGAATGGCTGGAAGAAATTGTTAAAAAAACTACTACTCTATGTATGTAAAATCTCATTCTGTAATCGGAAGTAAGAAATGCTACAAGAAAGGAATAATACAAGCAGAGTTGGAATTTGGCTTACCAGTGTTTGCTGCCATCATTAAAAAAATCACACTGGAAAAAAATGCTTCCAACAAAATATGCAGGCTTATAACACTGGTACCACAAAGACATCACTGTGCAGTATTTAAAAAAATTAACCAGCTTCATATAATAAGAAAACGGGTCTATGTTAAATCATTGAACGCTTAAAAAAGCGAACAATGATTTATCGAAGCCATGTAATTGAAAGCTTACAATCCTGAACGCTTAGAACAGCGATTTATTTTCCAAGGGAAAAAAATTGCTGTTCCACAAAAAAAAAAAAATTATAAATCATTACATAAAGTGGGGGGCTTCACCCCCCCCCCCACTTAAATACACCAACTCTGAGATCGCACTACAGTGACGAAAACAGCAAAGTAACGGAAGTGGCCAAGCAATTTCTTTCCCAAGGAAAGAATTCGCTTATATGCTGTTTCGCTATTTTGCCTTTTCGCACTTTCAAGTTCAATCAAGACGCATTTGAAAGAATGCATCTTCGATCATTTAATAGGAACCCTATGAAACACACTGCATACCTCCTACTAGGCTCCCTTCTGTTCAAACTGCTCAAATTAATCTCTTTCCTTATTTAGCATCTAGCCTCTCCCAGGGAAGGACCTTATGTCATCCCATTTCTCACCAAGCTGATGCCCCTTCCCTGCAAACTCCTTTCAAGAAAATGCACAGCAGTGGGCATAACTTCACTGTGCAACAACTAATGCTTAAGTAGCACTTTCTACCTCTGTTAAAACTGCATTACATTCTTAGAATTAAATACGCATTTGAAAGGATGCCTCCATAATGAAGGAAAATGCAACTGATTTAAAACCATACCTTTCAATCTCCAAACATTAAAAATCATAGCACTAGCCTTTAAAAATCATACCAGTGGGTCAGAAAGAACACTTTCTTATTGTTCACGATAGAAGGTCTTTATATACTAGACACTATAGTTAATCTTTGTACCTGCTTAGTTTAGATATTTAATAAAGTATGGACCCATAAACAGGTCTAACTCAATGAGGAACATCATAAACCAAGGAGGAGCAAGGCTGATAACAAAACAAGCAGTTACTTACAAGGCTAAATCTGAGGGTAAAATCACAGCAGCTGAGAGGTATGTTCAAAACACTGACATTTCTTTACATAATAACTCAAGACAAGAGGTTCAGTTCAGTGATATGAATAGTGCATCTTTACAAATGGATTGTTACATCAGGTATCAGGAGGTATAGTCTTGGCATAATTTGACCTTCCATCAGCACCAATGTGTGCCACCTGTCATAGTTCAGGCAGCACCGCAATGCAAGCAGCATTCTTGTTAATATAAATCGTTTTCTTTTTAGATGCTTTTCTTTGATATGAACACTATAATCTAAAAACCTCAAGAAAGGCAAAAACAAGGCACCAACTAAAACAAACTGGAAATTAGACAAAGCGTGTTCAGGAATCTGGAACAAAAACAGTGGTCACTTCATAAGTAAAAATGATCAGTATTTATAAACCAAAAGTTGCACACAATAGATTGCTAAGTGTTTTTGTTCTCTTGTTTATTAGAACTTTATCATGGCTAATGTGAATTAAAAGACACTCCCCCGGATTTACTAATCTATCATGCAGGACTAGTCTAGTCGCTGTTGGACATGCTCCACTTAAAGTAATCCCAATCTCTCAGAGCCACACGCTCTGGAGATCTAAACCTTGTCATCACAATGAACAAAACATGCTGGAGGGATAGGTTCCTGACCCGGAGACTCCCCATACTCTGCAATCGACTGCCCATACATGTCAAGCAGAGCGCCTCCTTGGCCCTCTTTAAAAGGAACCTTGACGATTGGATGAGAGATAGGAAATTCATCCCGGGGATCACGTCAGTCGCCCTGCTAGACAGGGGTCCAGGGAAGTAAATATTGTGGGAAGAAATATCCAGGGAATTGTTTGGCTAGGCTTGTATAGGCCCTAGGGCCGATAGCCTAGTACCAACCTATGAACCTGCACGGAAGTGCCCGTTTAGGAGCAGGACGGCAGCGTGCCATGCATAGTAATGAAGGTGCACTGCCTGAGCTTCCAGGCTTACACTGAGCGTGTACGAGTGCAGGGGGCATGTCTGAGAGCAGAGCTCTCACAATAAACATGCCCCTGCAATGATGAACAGCAGAAAGTGGAAATAAATGAGCAAGACCGCTCATAGGTGTCCACATATCCCCACCAACAGTCCCCCATATGTACAACAGCAACAGGACATAAAAATCAAAATAAGAAACCCCTGTATTGTTTTCTAAAACTCCGAGTACAGCTAACCATAGGTGCACGGGTGTGCCCATTGCTTAGCTATGATTAAAGCAGCCTAAAAGGCTGAAGAGGATAACAAGGACGATATATACAAATGAAGCATCTCAGCAATAGTGTAGTGGGCAGAGCGTTCGCCTAACGAGCAGGCATTCCCAGTTCGAGTTCCAGTGCAGAACAGTCTATTTTACATGGCAAAGTATGGTATAACCAGATATGTTGTTGCAAATCCCACTAAATAACATTAAAGAACATATGGTCGCAACACCCCACTGTAGGCATGAAAGTCGATCTAATTGGCATCACAAGTTATTATTGTTCTCCTCACCCCCACCCAGGGCTGTGAGTATCCAAACCTACCTCCAAATGCAGTGTGTATGCACAGCTGTTGCTGTAGAAGAAATGGCCAGCTGTGGACCTTCCGTTCAGCCTTCCTGCACATCCCTGGATATTTTCACTACTATCTGTCCCTCTTTGTACCCCAATAACACCATTTACCTATCAACCCCTTTTGCATTACTATTAATGTTTACAGTTACAAGTAGGTGACACCTTTTTCCCCAGCTATATTGGCAGAATCTGGAACCCCCTACCCACGTGTATTACCTCAGCAGTCCCACAGGATACATGTAAATAACACATGAAGGAACACCTCAAGCACACTTGGATCAGCACATGCTCATCACCTGGTGAAACCCCCCCCCCCAACTTACACTCTATACCCCTATAGCAACTAGTGAAACTGACACCTCTTGTCCTGCCTCTCATACAAATCCCAACATCCTGAAAACCTTCTCTATTGCTCCCCTACCAATTATTCCAACAGCTTAGTATACAGTTACAATGTCACCCCCTCTACCTACCTACCTACTCCTTCACTATTCTCTTCTACTGTACCACACAGGTATGGAATAACTAAACCTACCCCGAATACCTGAGTGTAACCTATCCAGGTATGGAATAACTAAACCTACCCCGAATACCTGAGTGTAACCTATCCAGGTATGGAATAACTAAACCTAACCCAAATACCTGAGTGTAACCTACCCCTTCACTGTTCTCTTCTACTGTACCACACAGGTATGGAATAACTAAACCTACCCCGAATACCTGAGTGTAACCTATCCAGTTATGGAATAACTAAACCTACCCCGAATACCTGAGTGTAACCTATCCAGGTATGGAATAACTAAACCTAACATGAATACCTGAGTGTAACCTATCCAGGTATGGAATAACTAAACCTAACCCGAATACCTGAGTGTAACCTATCCAGGTATGGAATAACTAAACCTAACATGAATACCTGAGTGTAACCTATCCAGGTATGGAATAACTAAACCTAACATGAATGCCTGAGTGTAACTTATCCAGGTATGGAATAACTAAACCTAACCTGAATACCTGAGTGTAACCTATCCAGAACTACACAGGTATGGAATAACTAAACCTAACCCGAATACCTGAGTGTAACCTATCCAGGTATGGAATAACTAAACCTAACATGAATACCTGAGTGTAACCTATCCAGGTATGGAATAACTAAACCTAACATGAATGCCTGAGTGTAACTTATCCAGGTATGGAATAACTAAACCTAACCTGAATACCTGAGTGTAACCTATCCAGAACTGTTAAACTGGAATCTAACTTCACCTTAAACTGACCTTTGTCAACAGTCATACCTCACATGTAAACCTGACCTAAGCATGTATAATACCGACATGTTAACGTAAACTAAGCATGAAGAATGTGGTATGTAGCTATGTTAAGTCTGTTACTCTCTATGAATGTAAACACCTCAGTATTACTTGTAATGTGTAGCTGGGGTCTACTGTGGAGCTCCACTTCCTGGGCCACTGCTGAAAATGGACAAGCATCCAGTCGGATTGTCCCGATCAACAAATGTAAACCAAATACATGAAGTAGTGCGGGGGTATGTGGGAGAAAGCGGGTTTAAGCCTGTTTGGGTGGAGGTAAGCAATGCCCACACTGGTTAAGCCATGTAAAAGCCAACTCAGTGTAAGACACCGTAACCGGAGGTCAGCAGTGCTGAGCCTCATGCAAACCAGCGCATACCCACCTACAATTGTTCTACATTGCCTTAGTCACTCTGTAGCCAACAGCTCTCGTCGTGCCCATTAACAAAATAATCTGCACTCCCAGGTTGCAACCCCCCGACCCTGCACACTATAGTCTAAGTGAGTTAACACTAAGGCATGGCAGATACACATTCAGCTGCTGTTAACACAAACATATCATCCAGCACAGTCATTCAACAGTATAGGAAACGTATGTAAGTATGTAGATTAATACCAGCAAACATGTGTACATTGCTCAATCACAGCATTCCGAGCAGTCTACGTGTATCAAAGAACAGTGCCTGTCCAATCATACGGTGAGAACAGTAGTCTTGCATAATACTGAAGAGAATAATGAAAAACGGTGCACGCTGTGGGGGCATGTGGGTGTGCTTCATGCACAGAATGTCACACCTGGGGCATCGGTTCCACAGAACTGGGAGATGAGGCTGGCCCGGTGTGTGAGCAAACCGCTGCTTCTTAAACCCCTGGCATGATGCTACCAGTGGGAGAAACAGTGTAGACCAGCTAAATCTACTCTTGACACAACAATAGGTCCATCCCTGGCGGGACGAACCAAAAATTGTGAGTCACATAGATGTTTCCACCAGTATCAGAGGATCAAGGGAAGGCTCGTACATATGTGGACTAAATGGATGAAGATCCTGCAGAAGCTTGGGTTGAGACAGAATAATGGAGGAGTACAGACACGTGAAGAGAGGGAAATGTGTGGAGATGTGGTATGGCTGAGCTAGCAAATGGAGAATTGATGGATGCTGTGTATGTGGAGCTCGGGGGCCGGCGGAAGGAAACATGGGTATTACAGTATGGTAGAAATATGCAAATGAAGCAGAACAGCAATAGTGTAGTGGGTAGAGCATCCAACCAATGACCAGGCATTCCTGGTTCGAGTCCCACTGTAGTACAGTCTACTTTACATGGCAAAGCACATTATAACCAATATTTCTGTTGCAAAACCCACTAAATAGCTTATATATATGAACTGGAGTACTGCAAGAAATGCACATGTGACGTATCAGTGTCACATGGAATAAGGCACTAGTAAGCAGGTGCAAGCACAAATAAGCAATAGTAAGTATATGTATGCAATAGTAAGCGGGCTTTAGGCCTTACAACTAATTTAAAGTGCCTTAATCACTCTCTATCCAACGGCCTTTGTCAGCCCAGCAACAAAATAAACAGCCATGCAGGTCACAAACCCAGGACCCTATACACCATAGTCCCAGTAGCTATCCACCAAGCCATAATAGCAATACAGAAGAATGAGGTAGTAGTAACCATGTCCTCACTATAGTATAACCAAACTGAACCTGTGAAAGGCATCAGTATACAGTCATATGTGCCATAACTGACTACAGAACATACATATGTGAAATGGAGTACTGCAGTAAGTCCAGATGTGAGGTGTTATTGTAATTAAGTGTAGAAGTTCACAGGACCCCATACAGTGTACGTACACAAGTTTCAAGGATACATGACACATATATAACAAGTGATGAAGGAGAAATCAATGCCAAAAGGCAAATATCATGCAAATCAAATAATATGCACCGCTAAGCGTAGTACAGCACTGGCTCCCAGACTACTGGCAGGATACTACCAGTGGGAGAAACAGTATCAACCTGCTATGTCTACTCTTAAACAAACGCATGTCCATCTCTGGTGGGACGACCCCAAAAATTCTGTTCCATGTGCAACTAACGTGGGTAAAACTGCCTTCCAGTTTATAGCCTGCTACAGACCACCCTCCCAAACCCAGGAATCCCACTCGGCCTTCCTGAGAACACTGGAAAATATGAAGGTCTCTCCAAACACCATTATATTGGGTGACTTCAACTACCCAAACATAAACTGGGAGTATTACTCTAGCGCCAACACCCTAGCCCAAAGGTTCCTAGAATTTATAAACTCAAATGCTATGGAACAACTTGTTACCACTCCCACAAGAAGGGAAAACATACTGGACCTGATCATCACCAACATGGGGACTCTGTGCTCCAGACCAAAGTATATCCCTCACTGGTAAGATCAGACCATAAACTAATCTCACTGGATATTCACATCCCGACCCCACCCCCTGCCCAGAAAACCACAGTGAAAAACTTCTCTAAAGCAAATTTCACACTCCTCAAAACCGAGGTGGAGTCCTTCAAAGCCCCCAGGCCTGTGGAAAATACAGCCCAGACCGCAGAATCCCTTATAAATGCATTCTATGAACACCTTCAGGAATGCATGGATCATGCAATCCCAAATAAAACCAAGACCCAATCCTCCAAAGGCAGACGTCCTGTCTGGTGGACCCCAGCCATAAACAAACTATACAATAGAAGGAGGAAGCTACTACATGATAGAGCAAAATCCCATAAAGGGAAGGCATCTCTGATCAGTATTAGCAAAAAACTACGGGCACTCATAAAATCGTCTAAGGCCAGCTTCGAGAGAAAAATTGCACAGGACACTAAGGATAATCACAAGGCTTTCTTTAGTTATGTTAGGAACCTGGGTGGGAATTCCCAGATATGCTCAGAATTAGTCCAAAATGACAAAAAATACACTGAACCCACAGACATTGCCAACATCCTAGCTGACAGGTTCAGTGCAAACTTCTCCTCCCCCTCCCCACCAAAAGGACAAATATCTATCCCAGCAGAGTGCAGCCCCCCTGACATCTCAGATGCTCAGGTAAGAGCCGCCCTCTCCAAAGCAAAAAACACAGCATCAATGGGACCAGACGGTGTCCGAGGCTGCGTCTTACATGAACTCCAAGAAGAGCTAAACCCAAACCTAAAACTACTGTTCAATCTCAGCCTTACTACAGGATATGTACCCAAAGAGTGGCGTACAGCAACAGTGGTCCCTCTCCACAAAGGTGGTGCCTCAATGGATCCTGGAAACTATCGCCCCATAAGCCTGACTAGCTTGGTCTGCAAAGCTATGGAAAGGATCATCATGGACCTCATAAATAAAGATATTGGGGACCTACAGACACTGGATCCTACCCAGTTCGGCTTTGTTAAGGGCAGATCCTGCCTCTTAAACCTGGTCGATTTCTTTGAAACAGTCACCAAGGCTATTGACGAGGGGAAGGTGGTCCACACAGCTTACCTGGACCTCGCAAAAGCCTTCGATACAATACCCCACTCGGGCATTATAGATAAGCTCACCAGCTTAAATATAAACCCCTATGTCACTAGATGGGTTGCAAACTGGCTCAAGGACAGAACCCACATGGATAGAATTGCTGGAGCCATGTCAGACTCCAAACCAGTTACAAGTGGCATCCCACAAGGCTCAGTCCTGGGACCTCTCTTGTTCGGTATATATCTCTAGGAGGTACAGGCCAACACGGAAGGACTGTGGCTGACCAAGTTCGCAGATGACTGCAAACTGGGTGCCATAATAGACTCTCCAGCTGACACAAGCATCCTCCAAAAGGGCCTCATAGAAACAGACAACTGGTGCCAGAGCCATGGCCTCAAGCTAAACGCCAAAAAGTGTACAGTCATCCCCTTTGGCAAAAACAAAGTGCTCACAAATTACCACATAGGTGGTAATCCATTAAGTACAGAAGAAGTAATTAGGGACCTGGGGACCCAGGTTGATAGCAATCTCTCATTTGACAACCACGTGGCCAAAGTGGTTAGAAAAACATTTTATATAGCCCACCTAATCATGAAGGGATTCACATCTAGATCAGGGGAGGTCATCGTGCCTCTTTACTCATCCCTCATCAGGCCCATAATTGAGTACAATGCCCCTTTTGGGATGTACCTTACCAGACACCTGCAGCAACTGGAAAGACCCCAAAAGTACCTAACCAAGAGGATCAAAGGGCTCAAACAGATGCCATATGCTGCCCGGTTAAAGAAACTCCAGCTCTACTCAGTGGCATACCACCTGCTCAGAGGCGATCTGTGCCTGACGTATAAAGCCATGTCCAACCCGGAATTAATGGACATGCTGCACCTCAGAAAACCCAAATCCCATCGAGCTATGCGCTAGAGAGACTTGAACCTCAGCATTGAAATAAATAGGACATGCTGGAGGGACAGATTCATAACCCAGAGGCTCCCTTCACTTTGGAATAAAATCCCAGTCCAGGTTAGGCAGAGTCCCTCATTGACTCTCTTCAAGAGGAATCTTGATGAGTGGATGGGAGATCGTAGGTTTACCCCGGGTATCACTTCTGTGTCACTGTTAGACAGAGGCACAGTTTACTAACCTCGAAAAAGGGCATAGCAAAATTAATTTAAAATGGGTGGCGAAAGCCAAACACACTCTGGCTAGGCTTATAAATGCCCTAGGGCAGATAGTCTAGTATGAAACTATGAACCTATGAACCTATAAAAATACCATGCCTCAAAGGTAAGCAAAGATGGTAATGTATGTTCGCGGACTAAATGTGTGGAAAGCCTGAAGTTTCATGGGTTGGGACAACATACGCGAAGGGTCCCAAGAAGTGGAGAGCGGGCAATATGTAGTGGTGTGGTTAGATTCGTCTGGAACCTGTAGGAAGGATGATTGATGTGGAGGAGGAATGGGGGGGATGATGGGTATGACATTATGGACCGAGGCATGCCGGTGTTGGATGAACCCATTCTAATGGGACCGGCCCATAGATGTCAGCAAGAAAGGAGGGGGAGGGACACAGGGAAAGTACTGAGACATACCATTCCCCATGGCAAACCACATTATGGGTAATATGTATGTTGCTTAACCCACAGAATAACATATATATATATATATATATGAACTGGAGTACTGCAGCCATGAAATAAGATATATATATATATATATATATATATATATATATATATATATATATATATATATGTATATGTATATAAACTGGAGTACTGCAGGAAATGCACATGTGAGGTGTCAGTATCATAATGCATAAAGCAGTAGTTAGGTTAAGCAATAAGCTGTAGTAAGCATATGTCAGCACTAGTAAGTGAGTTTACATTTACAGGCTCAGGAAATCTGACGCAAACTATCTGTAGGCATATGTAACCGGAGGTTTGTGTTTGTGTGACGGTAAGCACTGCGTACACAAAGTAATCAATTTTGAGGCTAACCTGGTGTAACTGGATGTTACCTGCAGTTGGCAATGCTTACTGTCACGCAAACACACTTACAACGGCTTATAATTCCTTAATCACCCTGTATCCCACCACCCTTGTTCATCCCTGCAACATAATTGACAGCCACTGCACTGCCCGAACCCAGGAACCTGCATACCACAATCATAATGAATTAACACTACACCATGTCGATATACATAAATCCCATGTATTCCCAGACATATCATGCATCACAGTCAATCTGCATAAGGGGAATTGTAGTAATATCATAACACTCAACCTCTTATTGCAAACATTCTGGACACAGTGTGACAAAAGTGGGGTACAAATTGGGATAAATGTGAAATATTGTTCATATACATGTAAAACGTTGCTAGTTAAACAGTGATCTGTTGTAATACATAATCTGAACAACATGATGTCTGAAACTATAATGTGTCAGCATTCCTAACTGACCACTTCCCTGACATCATCCATGTCAATTGGCCAGATGAATGTGGGACAGGCCAATATTGTGAGCCAATCATGCATGGACATATGGACAGTTATAGATCTGTAAATGTAGAGAGATACACAGGTGCATATAAATGTATGACTCACACATACATCATATCACATCAATAGTATATAGGTAGATGGATATATGTCCACATATATATATATCCAGATAGATATGTGAATTGCACCACCAAATAGGAATAACAACGGGATCCTTCACTACAAAATAACTGTCCTTATGCACAGTTAATGGGGGTGGGGGGCTCGAATGAGGGGTACCTGGTGATGACTGCTATGTTCCTCCCCACCACAGCCATAACAGATATGCTGTGCAATGCAATATCCAGCACATGCAGTTCTTGACCCCAGGACCCTCCGCAACACAGCTACAATGATCTAACAGTAAGTCAATACAACTGTATAAAGTCAGGGCAATATCTGAAACTTATCATCCAGTCCAGTCATGCAACTGTACAGAGAATGTATACCATCATCTAGATGTATCTGTGTGGAAATATACCAATATCTAAACTGATACAACATATCTATATATGTATAGATATATGTATAGCTTTCCAACACTATATACATATATATTACTATATATGAACATATATACATGCAAATGCCTACATCAACATATATATATATGTCTACACCTATATGTCTACATATACACAGCAAGTTATATATGTGTTTGCAGATATACATCTATGTAGGTATATATGGTATATACGGACATAGTTATTTATATGTCAGCAGATATATATATATATATATCGGTATATATGGCTATACATCTGTAGAGAGCAATGGCAGATTAACAAACACACATATGTCCACATGCACCGTTACTGGGGTTGAGAGGCCCCACACACTATACGTCTAGTACAACTAGGCATCCCCCCACGGCCTAACACATCCGCCCCGCAATACACTACCAAGTGTTGCAGATCCCGTAACCAGGACCTGACATGACATGGGCACAGGAGGTTTACAGTACTACATCCCACCTGTATGATGTCAGGCTGGTATTGTTGACATATCATGCAGTGCAGTCTGCCTCCCATAGGTAATGTAAAATGTGGTAGCCATCAACATCCCCAGGATACAGATACACAGACACAGATATGCAGATACATATGTGTGTGTATATATATATATATATATATATATATATATATATATATATATATATAAATATATGTATATGTATATATATATATATATATATATATATATATATATATATATATATATATATATACATACATATATATGGATATACATGTGACTACACATACACAATCAGATATATGTACAGTAGGATACATATGTAGAAGGTGCACACAATATGGAAGAGCCACTATGCCTACAGTTAACACCTGAACAACTGGACACTGTATGGGCCACCCATACAAATGACAATCGTTGCCTGCAACATATACCCACAGAGAGGTCATAGGGAAAACACCACACACAGGTTTGCAGAAATGGAATACCTTTCATTGTGTACTATTACAGTTCTATATGCCATGTCATATAACTGTTCAGACACTGACATCCATATAAACAGAGGAATGGAACTGTGAAACAGTTATACTAATACAGTAGTCTGGAAAGGTTCACAACTGTTGCTGTCCAGGCCAAGCCCTTAAAGTTGTACAGTAGTGAGGACAGACTAGGACACAGGATACAAAATGATCAACAGTATGTAATGCAGGTGTATAGTTCAGCAGCCTCTATCTACACTCTGTACAACAGCAGTGGGTGGTAAAGATGTCATGTGACCAAATGGATTGTAACTGTGACATAACAAGGCATAACTGACACCATCACATGCACACTGACAAACAGAACAGTCTGTCTGGCAGGAGGCAATAGGCTTGCAGCAACCAAATATATGTAAGTAATATAAATATAGGTGAAGTATATTGGCACTTTACATCCAGATACTTTAAGGCAGCTCACCCATGATACCCCTACATATTTAACAGCCTAGGTAATTTATGGTGCCCCCCCAGACTCAGTAATACAGGGAATATACCACTGTTACATACACTGGCTTCTGGAGTGCATAAGAGCACACATGTATTGTGTAGGTGACGCCCACACATATATGGCCCCAGCCCCACCATATGTGTGGGGGATACAACAGAAGTGGACTGATGGCAGCAATGGCAGTGTGATATACTCTCAGCCCACTATGGAACATCTTCCCACAGCATGTCATGTGCGCAAAGTTTGATATGTAGGTCATGTACTGATAGCACTCAACACACACACCGCCAGTGGAATATCTGTCACAGGACCTGTGTGGTGGACAGACAGCATATGATAGGCACACCTCTGGCCACCAAGAGGATAGGCCCACAGTTGACAGCTGTGCAGACAGACTGCATTCCAAGGTAAAGTAGTATGGACACACACACACTGTAACACCAGTACTATACAAAGCATTACACAACTCTACTCACACTATGTCTGTAGTTCCTGAACCTCCTACAAATATGTAGCTGCCCTGAGTATGCTGGTTCTCCTGTAAGAGGTATTTCTACCTGCTGTCTGTAACACTGATGCCCACACACATGAAGGACTGCACAAACATCCACAGAATGTCCAGGTTATGTCATCAAATATAACCCCTACTGTACATAACATGTGCAGCAGTCTGATATCTCACTGGCTTGTTAGCAGATATGATGACACTAATTATGGTGTACAGCGCATATGCACCACATCATGCACGACATATGTACACAGCTTGACAGAGTTGTGTCTGGCAGCACATACACAGGGCCAATAATGACATGTTGCTGTGATAAGCACACACATTTATTGTTGTAACAGGATTTGTGGCAACATATGTCCTATGAGGGATAAGACGCCAGTAACTGTCACGGCTTTCACTATCTACAGACTGCAATCCTCACACTACCGTCTGCAGTCCACAGATAGATGCTCCATTGGTAACACATGAAACCAAAGGCACAACACATTGCCCTGTCTGCAGCTGACCCTGCAGATGGGGATTCCACATAAACATGGAATTGACATGGCAGCTATGGAGACATGTAAGAAAGACATATCCACACACACATTGTTAAACCAATAGTACGCCACATGCAGTATAGCAGCACTTACAGTCTGTAGGCAGGTCAGGCACATCCCCCTCCTGTGTGTTGCCCTGTTTCCACAGTGTATGTTGTTAGAGGTAAATTCCCAATCCATCTCAGATGCTAGTTGCCAACCAACATATCTAGTTCCTGCTCACAGTGAATGACAAGGTCCAACACCAACATGATGTTCCTAGATATCGGAGTGTGTTTCCATGCAATTGGCTATGGGAATGTTACCACAGCTGTTCCACATGCAATCAGCTAGGGGAGGGCTGCAATTCATGCAGAGGCCATCAGCTGATCATGAGCATCACTTAAAATACACATGCTGCTGCCTAAGCAAAGAAGGTGCAGGTCTCCACATCCACCAGAGAGGGAGTGGGAGAGGCAGACAGAGGCAAAGACATGTCAGGGAGGGGTGGGAGAGTAAAACTGTAGCTTGTTTGTGTCACAGACCTACCAGCACAGGTATGAAACCCCTGACAACTATGTAGTGCTATCACAGTTCAATGCAGTTATTGGATGTGCCACATGGGTTACCTGTTGTGGAGCCCTCAGAACATATATGTGATGGTGAGTGACATCTGCAACAGGGATACGGTAGCTATACTGTAGGTGACGTACACATGCCTGTCCGCATGAACAGGTGCCAGCGTCAACACAGCCACACTCTCACAGGGACACTCACACATTGACACACTTGGCAGGGCCAGGAGTACAACTTATCAGTAGCTGGATTGCCACAACACATCACTATGCAGGTATCACATGCACCACACAGGTCATACAGAGGTTGTATGGGAAAAAGGTATGAGGAGGTGTCTGACATCAAACAGCATGCTTCAGTATGCCCATATAGTGAGTGTGGATGTGAACATATGCTACATACAGCACACAGACAAACTCACAGGGTGCCAGTACTGACATGCATGGGTGCATGTCTGCACTGGTGTGTGGTGGTCAACTGTGGCAGCAGGCTATACAAGGGTAGGCAATGGGTATACCTTGGCATTAGGCCACATGACAATGGTCTGCATTGTGTCTCAGGGCTGTAGTTTCCTCACTTGCCGACATAGGTGGGTATTGTATCCTCCATCCAGTCACCTGAGTGACTATTGTGTGTGGCCAATGCTGTGCATCGCTTGCCATGTATGTGTTCCTTATTCCATGACATGGACGGTGTCTGGGATGTACACACCTCCCACATGCATGTACAGTGACATGTGGAACTGTACCTTGGGTGTCTGGCCCATGTTGTGAACACAGATTATCATCATATGTGCCAGTCTTGCCCACCTGTGGTGGGGACTGGTAATGGGCACCAGGTTTACTCTGCACCTACATTGATAGCATGCTAACATCATTCTCTGGTGTCAGTGACATCTGTCCATACAGGGCATATCAGGCATGGTATGTCCGTTGTGAGTCACATGTGATGGCACCACAGGTGGTGCATGTGTACATTGGGGAACATTGGGGAGGTGAACTGTCAGTATGTACATGCATATTGGACAGATGGACAGGGTGACATGCCCTCTGTAGCCCACTGCTATCACTCCATAGTTACTATCAGTGGCCAATATGCAGTGTACTACCCACATATTCGCTGTTGCCTAGGCATGTGTGTGTGTATGACACATGGGTTGAGAGTGTGCTCTGGATAATACTGGGGTTGCTAACTGTGATTGCCTGGCCTTGATGCCACATGTATGGGTATGGATTTGCACCCCAGCCTCTCAGCCATTTCACATCTGTTATCCCTGTACAGTGGACATTGTGATATATAGTAGGGCCAACATATAAGAAATATGCAAAACCCACACCACATTGGCCACAGGTGTCACACGCTCACAACCACCTCTACACAGGATACCAGTTACAAACACACACACACACACACACACACATCATGTCTGGGAGTAGAACCCCTACCTAACTAGTTTATTACACCACAGCACTAGGCAGTTATAGTACGCACCACACACATTACTGAAGTACTTCTTCCCCAAAGGTGTATTTCACAATGAATGACATCAGCAGGATTGCCATAGTAGGCCATTTGAAATGTACTCCGGGTGATTACCCTAAAATGCATTGCTTCCTACACAGACAAAACATCCACAACCAACATGTGTCTGTATAAAACCCCTGACAGAGGTCTATATCACACTATAGCATGGAGCTGTTATAGGACACACCACGGGGATTACTAGAGAACTCTTTCCCCAAAGCTGTATTTAACAATGAATGACATCAGCAGGATTGCCAAAGTAGGCCATATGAAATGTACTGCATATGACTAGCCTATAATGCATTGCTCCGTATACAGACATTGACACACACAAAACATCCAGAACTGCCATGGGTGGGGACGGAACCCTACTACAGTTCTAAATCACAATACAGCAGTACGCAGTTACAGGATGCACTACAGGGATTACTGGGCTGCAGCCTTCCCAGAGGTGTATTCCTAGGTGGGTGACATCAGCAGCCTTACCAAAGTCGAGTATATGAATTGTAAGGAGTGTGAGTACCCTAAAAAGCATTGCTCTCTACACAGTCAGAGTCAGACAGACATGCACACTAACACACACACACACACACACACACACACACACACACACACACACATACACACTTGCCAAGTCTGGGGTTAGAACACCTACGTAGCTACTTTGTCACAATACAGCAGTACACAGTTACAGGAAGTGCTACGGAGATTACTGGGCTACAACTTTCCCAGAGGTGTAATTCTAGGTGGATGACATCAGCAGCCTTGCTGAAGTCAAGTATATGAATTGTAAGGAGTGTGGGTACACTAAAAAGCATTGCCCTCTACACAGTCAGACACACACATACACACACACACACACACACACACACACACACACACACACACACACACAGTTGCCAAGTCTGGGGTTCGAACACCTACCTAGCTACTTTATCACACTACAGCAGTATGCAGTTACATTACGTGCTATGAAGATTACTGGGCTACAACCTTCCCAGAGGTGTATTCCTAGGTGGGTGACATCAGCAGCCTTGCCAAAGTTGAGTATAGGAATTGTAAGGAGTGTGGGTACCCTAAAAAGCATTGCTCTCTACACAGTCAGAGGCAGACAGACAGTCTCACACACACACACACACACACACACACACACACACACACACACACACACACACACACACACACACACACACACACACACAGTTGCCAAGTCTGGGGTTAGAACACCTACCTAGCTACTTTATCACATTACAGCAGTATGCAGTTACAGGACTACAACCTTCCCAGAGGTGTATTTCTAGGTGGGTGACATCAGCAGCCTTTGCCAAAGTCGAGTATATGAATTGTAAGGAGTGTGGGTACCCTAAAAAGCATTGCTCTCTACACAGTCAGACACACACACACACACACACACACACACACACACACACACACACACACACACACACACACACACACACACACACACATACACACACACACATACACACACACAACGTTGCCAAGTCTGGGGTTAGAATACCTACCTAACTAGTTTATCACACTACAGCAGTACACAGTTATGGGATGCGCCATGAAGATTACTGGGCTACAACTCTCCCACAGGTGTATTTCACATTGGAGTACCTCAGCAGGCTTGTCATAGTAGGGCTATGGGGAGGGTGGTGTGTGCATGGGCCATAACCCATTCATGTACGGGTTGACACGCCACATGCAGGCACACATGGGGTCATATGTCACAGATATGTGTATACAGTTGCTAGATGACTACTTCCTTGTACATTCATGCTGCACAGCTGGCACATGCACCACATAGTCTGTAATGCTGACAGATACTGGTGGCTAGTATCTGCAGTGAGTGACACGTGCACCTTATGTGTTTGGGGCCCTTTAGCTGTGTGCTGGGTGGGACAGGCCTGGATGGTTCCTTGTCACAGTCACCGTCTTCCACACATCTATGTATGTCTACCTTTGGCTTATTATAGTGTGTCGCCCTGACATATATGTCTGTATTCCTATCCACTGTGTGTGCAAGGCATGAGTGGTGCATACTGACGAGTGCCTGCACTAACGTTTGCAACTGCCAGATATGTCTGGTCCACTGGTGTTTGCAGTCATGGCCTTCATGTGTTTAAGTGTGGTAGCATGCCTAGTATGACCATTCTGTATGTTGTTGACTGACATTGCCTTCATTTCTGTAAATGTGTGAGCATGCCCAGTATGGCCATCTGTAGTGGATGTGTGGATCGTGTCCAGGTAGTTTATGCTGCAGTGCTGACCTTTGTGTTGTACACCGACAGGTGGCATGCTGTGTTCTGCAGGGTAGCCATCGATCAGTTGGCTTTGACTGTTACTACATTTCTGCATAGTGGGGGGGGCACACCTGACTGTTTCTACATTTATGCACAGGAGTGGGAGGGGGGCACACCTGACTGTTATTACATTGCTATGTAGGATGGGAGGGGGGCCAAGTGACATTTGTACACATTTGCTATGACTGTACTGGTATGTCATGTACTCCATTTCATTCTGTGTTGCTAACTATCATGCTGACTAGAGGCACACCAAGTGTACTACAGATCATGGCTTTGGTTGCCCTACATATTATTGTCTGACTTCCTACCCTTCAGAACTAACATCCCACTGCCTGCCCTGCTGTGGTCTGTCTGTGTAGGCCTGGGGGTGGGGTTAACCATAGCCATCATTCTGGGTCCATGGCACAGGCCCTGTTTGGGTTTGTCCACACCTGTCCTGCTGGCTGAGACTGTCGTTGAGTATGTGAACCATCCTGACTAGCATGTGTGGGTCATATGGACACACATGTCGCTCAGCACCTTTCCTGCAGTGGGTTTTGTCACCCTGTGTAGTACTGGCTACTATGGTGACTCCAGTATGTGTTACACATGTCAGGGTGCCACTATGGGTGTCTACTGTTTGGTGCCATAACATTCAGCCACCCAATTTCCTTGCATGCTCACAACCATACCATAGCTACAGGTGACAACACATTCTACTCCATTTGGCAATTGTTAGGTTGATTGACTTATCTTGTGGGTGTGCCAGAGTTGTGGATGGTGCTGGAGGGCTGCCTATGTTGGATGCACATAGTACACTCCCTATACATGGTTGAGCACAGGTGGTGTCATGTTTGGCATCCCTTTTACTGTATGTGCGAGTCAGAGAGAGGTGTCATTCCCAAGGACTCTACTGTGTCAGTGCATGTGCTATGCTTTGCCTCTTTGCCAAGGCCAGGGAATGCTGGGCATGCCTCCTTCTGCCTACTGGGTCAGGCTCGGGTTCTTCCTCCTCCAGGTCACACTAAGCCTGTGCAGGCATTGGCATTGGTGGGTGGCTGTGTGGCCCTGCCCCATGCTGTTCCTGCTGCAGTTGTTTCTGCAGGATCATATTGTGTAGCATAGCACATACCATAACAATTTGGGTACATGTAGCTGGTGAATACTGCAAAGCTCCACCAGATGTGTCCAGACACCGGAACCATGACCTGAGCATCCCAAACACATGCTCTATTATATGTCTGGCCTGTGTGTGTGCCTCATTATGGCGTTCTTGTTCAGGTATGTGTGCATTACTGATGGGTGTCATCAGCCACGGCTCCAGTGTGTACCCAGCATCCCCCACTAGGTGACCATAGGGGATGTCCCCATTGGCAAATCTCTGGTACAGCTGCATCAGATGCCATATGTGGGAATCGTCATAACTTCCAGCGCAGCCAGCACA
Source organism: Protopterus annectens (assembly GCF_019279795.1). Taxonomy (NCBI): domain Eukaryota; kingdom Metazoa; phylum Chordata; order Ceratodontiformes; family Protopteridae; genus Protopterus; species Protopterus annectens. The sequence goes on along the minus strand of NC_056732.1, from coordinate 73,634,469 downwards.
CACATTCATTAAAATGCCCTGGGCATCACATACGACCTGGCAGTTGATAGAGGGGATGCCCCTGTGGTTGATGTAGGCCTTACCCTGCTCACAGGGTAGTGCTTTAATGCATATGTGCGTGCAGTCTATAGCACCCACTATCCCAGGGTATTCTGCTATTTGGTGGAAGAGACGCATATTGCTGGTCAACACCTCACAGGTGTTGAGGAAATATACATGCTCACTGGCATGTGCTGACATGGCATCCAGGAATGCCTGTGAGATCCCCATGATATCCCCAGATGTGCTTTGGGAGGTACCTGTGGCTAGTATACCTAGGCCTACACATACCTTAGTATCCAGTGGGTTGGGTTCCCCTTGATCAGTTTGGTGTGTCAGGTGTGGCCGGCACAGCTCAACTATTTGCTGTAGGAGGTCTCTGTCCACCCTATAGCGCTCTACTATCTCCACCTCATGTAGCGCCTGGTAGGTTACTCTGGGTCTGTACACTCTTCTCTATCTCCTCACTGTGGGTTGTTTGGTGGCATGCACATCCTCACCACACTCAGCCTCTTGCATATGTTGTTCTATGTTGCCTACTGCAGCCCTTCTCATTTTGTAGGTTTGTTTGTTAAAATTTCCCCACTTGTATACACCGGTCGTGTAGAGTGTGGAAAAAACAGTGGGGAAGGTTTTTGCTTAGTTTATAGTAGTGTTCTGGGCTGGGCTGCTGCCTGTGTAATTGGCTGCTTCTGATACATTTCACCTGCCAGCTAAGCTAGTTCTCCTTGATTACTTTCCTACTGCTGTTTTCCCTTCCCATTGCCCTTCTGTTTTAGCCCGGCGGTGCGCCGCGCAAACAGAGTACTCAAATGTGCACACTGCTGCTATTTCCTGGTTTAACTTCTTTTTTCTTCCTGTAGAACCCGGTGTGTGGTGCGCGCACCCACTTGCACTTTGTAAAGAGTGCTAGGCAGGTTTAGATACACCCCCTAGCTTAGCTGTGCTACGTTGAGAGCATACCCGAGCCACAGGGCTCCAATCCACTTACAGTATGCCTGACACACACACACCCATGATGTCACCTACCTCCTAGTCTTGCACTCAGCTATTCATACTCTTACACTGTTGGGACCTGCCTCACATGCTGGGGAAAACTGGGATTCACTATCTTTCTCCTCATTTGCATAGGATTGCCTGCTAATGCATAGTTACATGTGTCACACTGAGCCTCCCCCCTTAGCAACCACTACTCACTGGCCAGGTTGTCTTTTGCCTGCCATTGACTTGCATGGCAGAATACTGATTTTAGTTAGAATGCTTGTTTTAAGTTTATTTTCTTAATTTTCCCACCGATCCCATTTGCCCGCCACTGCCCTATGCTTAAACAGCCATGCTCGGTGGAAATAGAATAAAAGTTGTATTTTTTACTTTTTGTATTGTTTGCAATACCAATGGCCTTATACTTGGCCATTGGCATGCTTCCTCCATGATATGCAGCCTTTATGTGGAGCTGTTATGTCTCCTTTTGGATTTTGCAGACCCGTACTCGGTTACTAACCGAGTACATTTCTGCAGATTACGCTAGTCCTGCACGGCCTGATTCCAGCTTCCTGGATAGCAGATTTACCTCATTTGCATGGTTTTCACCTGCAAATAGGTTAATTGGCATACGGGGGCTGGGAACGTGCAGGACTAGTGCAAGAGAGCTTGTGCACGTCAAATGAGCATGTACGTGGATTGCTCAACCGCCATATTGCCAACATTAGCTCTTACACTAATAATACACATCGTGCAAGCTTTTGAGAATCTGGGGGACTGTTTTTATAACCCCCATATTAACAAAGACAGAATCATGTGACACAAAAATAAATTGATTCTTAAAGCAATGCCACTAGTGATGTTATACAGAATCAGTTTAACCAGAGAAATTAGATTTTTAAATGACTTTACAAAGTCAAAATAAAGAAACTGAAAAACATCATAATATGCATAAATAATTTACTACTCAAAAATATATAACAAGAAAACATTTTATACAAACTGTGATTTTAGTAAATGATGTTAATGTTTTCATTTAAACCGGGCAACTTGTCTGCTTGTAAGAAAATCTGCCAGTTAAGTTCTTTGACTTCAATAATATTGTTAATATCTCCACAAAAAGGAATTTTTATCACATAATTAATAACAAAAAAATGCAGACTTCCTAAAATTACAAGTCGAAGAATGTTTAGCCAAAGTGTTTGCGAAGTCTTTTTTCTTAATGGCAAGAATGCATTCATATATTCTCCTAGACAATTTGGCCTTGTTGTAGACTAGTACCTCCCTAGATGCACAGTAGTAAGTCCCACCTAAACCCTGCCCACCACCCAACACGTTTGAATAATGAATGAATATTCATGGTGATTTATTTTTGTGTCAAATAATTCTCTTTGTTATTATGAGGGTATAAAAACAGTGTTTTAATTCACATTAGCTCTGATGAAGTTCTAATAAATAAGAGAATGAAAATGCTTAGCAATCTATCGTGTGCAGTGTGTGGTTTTATAAGTTCAGACAATTTTTACTTGTGAAGTAACCTCTATTTTCAGTCCAGTTCTCTGAAGATGCTTTGTCTAATTAAAACTATAATCTCTGACTAAAAACATAGATTGCATGTCCTGCTTAATTGCTGCATTCCTCACAGTAAACTGTACAGTTACTCATCAGTTGTTGTCATATCCATTATAGTACCAACTCCTTTTCCCAACGGTTCTTGGAATTCATAAATTCCAACGCCCTGGATCAACTAATCCATTGTCCCACCAGGGGCTCCAATATCCTAGACTTGGTCATTACCAACATGGGAGATAGATGCTCTACACCAGTGGTCACCCCCTCATTGGTCAGGTCTGACCATAAGCAAATCACCCTTGACATCCACATCCCACCCCCTCCCCCCAGTAAGGAAACCTCCATAAAAACATCTCCAAAGCCAACTTCATGCTACTGAAGTCAGAAGTGACAAACTTCACAACACCCACGCAGACGGGATCTGGAAGTTCGACTGCAGAATCCTACACTAAGGCACTATATGAGCACATCCACTCGTGCATGAATCGTGCCATCCCAAATAGAACCAAGGTGCTCTTCTCCAAAAAAAGGAAGCCAATCTGGTGGTCCCCTGTCATAAACAAACTTTACAACAGAAGGAAGAAACTGTTGCAGAAAAGAGGAAAATCCCATGATGCAAAAAAACTCCCTTACCAGCCTCAGTAAGAAGCTGAGATCCCTCATAAAATCCTCAAAAGCTAGTTACGAAAATAAAATTGCCAAAGATTCCAAAGACAACCACAAGGCATTCTATAGTTATGTCAAGAATCTAAATGGTACTGCTCAGATCTGCTCTGAGCTACAATAGAATGGCATTAAATATACTGATCCCAAGGATATTGCCAATATCCTGCCAGATCGATTTAGTGCCAACTTCACTCCCCTCTCACCCCCTAAAGGGCCCATCTAAATACCAAAAGATTGCCAAATTCCGATAATCACAGCCACGCAGGTAGAAACAGCACTCTCCAAAGCTAAGAATACAGCATCCATGGGACCAGATGACATCCCAGGCTGTGTACTACATGAACTACAAAATGAACTGGCACCCCACCTAAGTGTCATGTTTAATCATAGCCTCATGTCAAGCTTCATGCCCACTGAGTGGTGCACAGCTACAGTTATCCCACTCCACAAGGGAGGATCTGCCTTGGATCCTGGGAACTACCGTCCCATCAGTCTGACAAGCCTGATCTGCAAGGGCATGGAACGCATTATCATGGAACTTATAAACAAAGACATTGGCAACCTCCAGACACTGGACCCCACCCAGTTTGGGTTTGTGAAGGGCCGATCTTGTCTCCTGAATCTGATTGACTTCTTTGAATCGGTCTCCAGAGCTGTGGACGAGGGTAAGGTGGTCCACACAGCCTATCTGGACCTCGCCAAGGCCTTCGACACCATCCCCCACTCTGGAATCATAGATAAACTTACTAAGCTGGGCATAAATCCCTATGTCACTCGATGGGTTGCCAACTGGCTTACTGACAGAACCCAGACTGTAAAAGTAGCCGACTCCAAATCCAGCTCCAGACAAGTGACAAGTGGAGTACCTCAGGGTTCAGTCCTGGGACCACTCTTGTTTGGCATCTACTTCTCTGAAGTACAGGCCAACACTAAGGGACTCTGACTAACAAAGTTTGCAGATGACTGCAAACTGGGAGCCATTACTGAATCCCCAAATGTTGTGGATATTCTACAAAAGGGCCTTACAGAAACAGATGCCTGGTGCCAGAGCCATGGGCTCAAGCTTAATGCCAAGAAATGTATAATTATCCCCTTTGGAAAAAACATGTACCCATGAACTATCACATAGGTGGCAGGACACTAAACATCGAAAGTGTGATGAGAGACTTAGGGACACAAGTGGACAGTGGTCTCCCTTTCGATAACCACATCGCCACAACAGTCAGGAAATCCTTCTATGTGGCACACCTCATCACTAAGGGCTTTTCATCCAGAAAAAAGGAGGTCATTGTCCCACTGTACTCATCCCTCATTAGACCCATTATAGAGTATAATGCCCCATTTGGTATGTACCTCACAAGACATCTGCAACAGCTGGAAAGGCCACAGAAATGCCTCACTAAAAGAATCACAGGCCTAAAGCAGATGCCATATGCTGACCATCTAAAAAAACTCCAGCTATATTCTGTGGCATATCGTCTACTCAGAGGCGATCTCTGCTTAACATACAAGGCCATGTCAAACCCTGAGCTGTTGGATATGCT